>NC_136589.1:48329811-48504811 GCF_910589615.1 Taurulus bubalis | reverse complement strand
GATTACATGTAAAGTCAATGCACAGACACGAACGGTTGTGAAAAAGCGAATTTTCCGTCGGACGCTGCGAATGAGACGAAAAAGTTGAAATATTTCAACTCGGCCGAAAAATTCGCCTGACGCCGAACTGCGAAACCCAATCAGCGTTGAGATGCTCCGCCCGGCATCACTGCCGTCCTGCCATTGCTGAATTCAACTGGCTGCTGTAGTGCTGGAAGCGGCACTCATTCAGACACAGGTCAGAGCTGTGTGTGCCCACGGATAATATTATGAACCCAGACACGATGGCGTTTGTGGGACTTCCACAACAAGTATAAAGCAGAACTAGTGGTTATTTCAATGGTGGATGTCAGAAATGATAACTATTTTCACGGAGTAAAGCCAAGGAAAAGCCGCGGCCTTTTTCCGCCACGAAAAAGCGAATGAAGCAAATTTACCGCATAAAGTGGAGCAAGTAAACTCAGGTGAAAAAGTGTTTCACTTTCGGTGTGAACGCAGCATTAGAACTCACTCGTGTCTGTGTAAATTATAAATCTTAGACCTGGTGATGTATTTACATGTTATGGACCAGACATGACAGATGGGAACAGCCCATCATGTTCTTCATTTTTGATGTCAGTTAGTGGATGCTATTTGTAGAAGTTGAAACTTTTGATACGTACAAAACGTTAGTAAAATGTCAACATAAAGATGTTAAACTGGGTGAATTTAGCCCTAGACACTCACTAACATGCATTGATATTCTTCTTCATGTAGCTCTAATAATGCACAAACTATGTACTACTACTATTGTTCTCATTGATCCCCTTCATCTTTTTAAATTCATTACCCCCTCAAATATTTACAAATATAAATAAATAAATAAATTTAACAAAAGTAGTATGCAGAAGCAGACAAAAAACACACAAACCAACAGGGAGGAGGGAGGAGTTAGTGTAAAGGCACACAAAATGTAATGCAAACATGCAGACATGAAGCGCAGAGGACACACCCACATGCAGGACATTCATCACAGAGTAAAAACCTCCAAGCTACGGCTACATTTTAATTCGGAATGAAAGTCTAGTACAAAATGTGGGTACTTGTACTGTACTTGTATTGTATGCTTCATTATTACATGCATTTGACAGGTGATTCTATCTCAACAACAAAATGTTAAAACGGTAATAACAATCCATTAATGCTGTAAAGTATTATACAACTTCATCCCACTTCATCTAAACATTTATCTCCAAAGGTAAATGTCCACTCGGAGTGTTCTGCCAAAATGCTTGTCGTGTTCGTGGATAGGGCTCGAAATACTACGTTCAAATCCACATAAGTGCATGATACATTTTTGTTATGCACATCTTTCTCAGCTCTTCATGCACCAGTCGACGTAACTCAGGTCTACCAACTGTCATGCTCTGACCTACGTACTGTCTTATGTGTGCTGTTATGGTATCCGTTCTTGGCACAGTCAAAGGCCATTTATAGTTGGAAATGGTTTCACTGTACTCAGATTATATAGGTAGGTTATGGGAAGAAAACTCCTTGGTTAAGGTTAGAAAAACCTCATGCTATGTATTAAAACGTAATAACATAACCATAATAAGTATAAATAATTAGTCCAGCATTTGCAGATTGTTTTGCGCAAAGACAAGTAAGAAGCCCAATGCTGTTGCATAGCAAGGGCAAAGTCAACACTGACTTGGTTTCACACGGGACACCAACCACTTTTTAACCAACCATCTCTAGCATCTCCACCTCAGTCGACTTTCTGGCCTGTTCTACTCAGTATTTATTGTTCATTCTGTGTTATGATTGTTGCCTGCTAACATCTCATAGGAAAGAACGAGGTTCCTGAATGCAACATCGACGGGTAAGCGTATTTGTAAAGTAACTTTTCCATTTTTGAACCGAACAACACAGTGTTTTCACTAAAACACTTTCCCAATATGTCAAAGCTTTGTTTTGCAGTGATTGTTGCAGATTCTGATTATGTCTCTGGGTTTAAAAGGTTAAGACTGATAAGGTTATTATTGTAGGTGATTTTAATATTCATATGGATGTCCGCAATGATAGCCTTAGTGCTGCATTTAGCTACCGGAGTTTACGGCATTAGGTAAACGTTCCTACACCAGATGTCTAACTGAAGGTGCTGTTGCTAGATTTAAGAAAGCAATTTCGTCTGTATTTAATTCATTACCATGTCTCAATATAACAGAGGACTCCTTTAGTCCCTCCCAGATTGATCAGCTCGTCAATGGTGCTACTGGCTCATTGAGAGTGACACTGGACTCGATAGCCCCTCTAAAAAAAGAGGATCATTAAGCAAAGGAGGCTCGCTCCATGGTACAACCCTCAGACCCGCATATTGAAGCAAGCATCATGGAAGCTTGAGGGCATATGTCGTTCCAACAATTTAGAGGAATCCCGTTTAGTTTGGCTTGATAGTCTGAGAAAATATAAGAAGGCCCTCCGTAATGCCGGAGGGGCCTATTACTCATCACTAATAGAGAAAAACAAGAGCAACCCCAGGTTTTTCTTTAGCACTGTGGCCAGGCTGGCTGAGAGTCATAGCTCGGTGGATCTGTGTATTCCTATAGACCTCAGTAGTAATGACTTCATGAACTTCTTCAATGGTAAGATTCTGGCTATTAGAGGCAGGATGGGTGATCTCCTGCCCTCGACTACTGCCGGTCCATCCTCAGGTGGAGTGGCATTGGAGGGGTCTGATGTGTGTCTGGATGGCTTTTCTCCCATCAACCTTGACCAATTATCTTCAACGGTCTTTACTTCTAAATCTTCTACCTGTCTCCTGGACCCTTGTTCCGATGAGGCTGCTTAAAGAAGTTTGACCTTTTTAATTAGCTACTAGATATTATCAATGGGTCTTTACTAACGGGTCATGTACCAAGCCCACTCTGGATCCAGAGGTCTTGGCTAACTACAGACCTATCTCTAACCTTCCCTTCCTCTCTAATGCCGTGTTCACACCAAAACAGTTGCGAATTTTCGCAACGCCACTTCGCCTATATCGCGCCGCAGGTGAAAAATTCGCTCTGTGGTTAATCCGTTTTTTCGCAACCATCGCTGGGGAAAGTAGGCGGGGCTTATCTCTGTGTCTTGAAAACATTTACTATTCCCTTCATCCACCAGGTAAATAACCACTAGTTCTGCTTTATACTTGTTGAGGAAGTCCCACACACGTCGGAACATCAACCGCCCCGTGTCTGGGTTCAGAACATTATCCGTAGTCACACACAGCTCCGACTCCTCCAGGACGAGTGTCTGAATGAAGCCGCTTCCAGCGCTCCTTCAGGACCAGCAGCAGTTTGATTCAGTAACGGCAGGACGACGGTGATGCCGGGCGGAGCTTCTATCTCCGTGTTTGTGAAAGCATTTACTATTTCCGCCATTCAGCATTGAATTAACCTCTAGTTCTGCTTTATACTTGTTGAGGAAGTCCCACACACGTGGGAACTTCAACCGCCCCGTGTCTGGGTTCATAACATTATCCGTAGTCACACACAGCTCGACTCCTCCAGGACGAGTGTCTGAATGAAGCCGTTTCCAGCGCTCCTTCAGCGGGCCAGCAGTTTCATTCAATAACGGCGGTGATGCCGGGCGGAGCTTCTCAACGCTGATTGGCTTTCGCAACTCCGCGTCATGCGAATTATTCGCTGGAGTTGAAATATTTGAACGCCGGCGAAAAAGCGAAAAAGCGTTTTGCCTCTATCGCGACGCTCGGCGAAAAATCCGCTTTTTCGCAACCTAACGCGGCTGTGCATTGACTTAACATGTAATCTGGACGCGCAAATATTTCGCAACTGTTTTGGTGTGAACACGGCATAAGATACTTGAGAAAGTAGTCGCAAACCAGTTGTGTGACTTTCTACATAACAATAGTTTATTTGAGGACTTTCAGGATTTAGAAAGCATTATAGCAGAGACAAGACAGCACTAGTAACGATTACTAATGACCTTCTAGTTGCATCAGATAGGGGACTTGTCTCTGTACTGGTCTTATTAGACCTTAGTGTTGCATTCGACACCATTGACCATGACATCTTATTAAAGAGACTAGACCAGTCGATTGATATTGAGCGTACCTCACTAAGGTGGTTTAAGTCCTATTTATCAGATCGATCTCAGTTTGTATTTGTAAATGATGAAGCCATTGTCATGGAGTTCACAAGGTTCTGTGCTTGGACCAATTTTATTCACCTTATATATGCTATCTTCAGGCAATATTATCAGAAAACAGTCCATACACTTTCATTGCTATGCCGATGATACTCAACTATATCTGTCGATCAAGCCAGATGAAACCCACCATGTCGCTAAACTTCAAGTGTGTCTTAAAGACATCAAAACCTGGATGACCTGCAACTTCCTGCTGCTGAACTCGGACAAGACTGAAGTTATTTTACTCGGCCCAGAACACCTCAGAAATCAATTATCTGATGATATGGTTTCTCTGGATGGCATCGCTCTGGCATCTACCACCACCGTAAGGAATCTCAGAGTTATCTTTGATCTGGACTTTTCCTTTAACTCACACGTAAAACAAATCTCAAGGACTGCCTTTTTTTTACCTACGTAACATTTAAAAAAATCAGGCACATCCTGTCTCAAAGCAATGCAGAAATGTTGATCCACGCATTTGTTTCTTCAAGACTGGATTACTGTAACTCCATATTATCAGGCTGCTCCGTTAAGTCTCTTGGGTCTCCAGTGGATCCAGAATGCTGCTGTGTACGAGGACTAGGAAGGGAGATCACATTTTTCCTGTATTAGTTGCTCTCCAGCTAATGGCTTCCTGTAGGATCAATAATCACATTCTCCTTACCTACAAAGCCTTAACTGGTGATGCACCATCATATCTTAAGGAGCTTATAGTACCATATCACCCCACTAGAGGGCTGCGCTCACTGAATGCGGGGCTACTTGTGGTTCCCAGAGTCTTAACATTTTAGAATCCAATCCCCTCCTAGGGGGGAAGACTGAGCGATTGTTATATAAAACTGTAAATCATAGCTTGCTTTATGAAACCCTCTTTAACTTTGTTCTGCTTCACTTTATCAAAGGCAACCTTTGCAGAGAGAATGTTCACATATTGTGCTATAATGTGGTTTATAGTAGGACCTTACAGCAGCATCATTTCAAAAGAAATAATCATCATGAAAGTGCTTTTTTTTTATAGGCGGACCTGAAACCTTTTAATTTTTTTCTATGTGTCATCTTCATTTCGTCTTAACCAGTAACATATATACTGATATTTACACATCTGAACAAAATCCCACATGTGTGTACCTTTTTATTATAACACCAAAAGTATTCAAATAACCCTAGTCATTGCAGAAATACACCCTTTTTAGTTTGGGTATGCAATTTTCGGGGAAAGGGCCTAAAAATAGGGTGGTTGCCAAAAGGTTTTAAAAAGTAGGATGGGGGCCAGAGCCTTCAGTTATCAAGCTCCTCTTCTGTGGAACCAGCTTCAACTTTCAGTCCGGGGGGGAGGTGGGGGCAGGCACGGTCACCTCATTTAAGAGTAGACTTAAGACTTTCCTTTATTTCCTTCCGGAAGCCTCTGTGCTTCCTCGCCTCATGTGTCCATGGATCGAGGCTGTCTGGAACCGATCCTGCCTGCTGCGATGATCATGGCTGTGGCGGCCCTGCTGATGCCCCTCCTCTCTCCCTCCTTCTGCTGACATGGATCGTGGTCCATGCTCATCCACTAACTGACTCATACGAATAATTTATCTCCTATTCATATAATGCAACTCTGTTACGTTGTTCATTCTTTACACATGACATCTATTGCTTCTGTCCATCCGGGGAGAGGGATCCTCCTCTGTTGCTCTCCCGAAGGTTTCTTCCCTTTTTTCCCTGTGAAAGGGTTTTTACTATCTTATTTGGAGAAGTTTTTCCTGATCCGATGTGAGGTCCCGGGACAGGGACAGATTGTAAAGCCCTCCGAGGTATATTTGTATTTGTGATTTTGGGCTATACAAAATAAACTGAATTTAATTATTATACCATGCTACTTGCAATAACCGGTGCTAAATGCACTACAACACTGCTCTGACCAAATGTGAAATAAAACAAAAAAAGTGTCGTTTAATAAAACAAAAGTTACGAAGGTAACTACAGTTCTATGAATCCTGAAAGACTGCCAGAGGCAGTGTTTTCACACTGGATATCTTCCGTCTTGCGCTTGCGCAGTTCGAGTACGTATACCAAAAATGTCACGTGTGACCTCGGATGAGTCCCCAGCCGGGTATAACTTCCGGCCTCATCCTGACATCATGTCCTGCGGAATCTTCTCGCGAAACCAAGAGATTCCGAGTGACCAAGAACTCTGGCGGTCATCCAGGATTCATAGAACCGTAGTTACCTTCGTAACTTTCGTTCTATTTCATCCTTACTGACTGCCAGAGGCAGTGTTTTCACACTAGATGACTTATACCAACAAAGTCACGAGGAATGTACAGGAACCTACCTTGTCTGACTCAGGCAGAGGAATGTGGACGAAGAACCGCACCCAATGGGTAAGGGGTGGCAATGTTCACTCTGTAGTACCTGGTAAATGTGCTCGGTGATGCCCATGAGGCCGCCGCACATATATCCTCCATGGACACACCTCTCAGGGTTACCCATGACGTTGAGACACTCCTGGTAGAATGGCCCCTTACTCCGGGTGGCAGCGCCCGGCCGTTCGCCCTGTATGCACAGGCAATGGCTTCCACTATCCAGTGGGACAGGCGCTGTTTTGACAGGGCACAGCCCTTCCTAGGTCCCCCATAGCAGACAAAAAGCTGCTCCGTATACCTGCGGTGGCCTCAACATAGGCTCTGAGGACCCGCACTGGGCACAGTAGCCCTGACCTCTCCTCTCCCAATGGAGGGTTAAACTGTGCGAGCTGGATAGGTTGGTTGAGGTGCGAGCGTGTCAGCACATTCGGAAGAAATGCTGCATTAGGCCATAGTGTAACACCCGAGACATCTGAGTTCCACCTCAAACAGGATTCACTCACCGACAGGGCGTGTAACTCGCCTACCCGCTTTGCCGACGTGATGGCAAGGAGAAAGACGGTCTTTGCTGACAGCCATCGCAGCTCTCCCTCTGTTGTGGGTTCAAAGGGAGGTGAGCATAGGGCGTCCAGTACCACGGACAGGTCCCATGGAGGGGCCCTCGGGGTGCTCGGAGGTCGCAGTCGCTGAGCCCCCCTTAAGAAGAGGGACACCAGCTTGTGGCTCCCCACAGTGCCGTTGTCGATCCTAGCATGCTGCCATGAGATAGCAGCTACGTAAACCCTCAGGGTAGAGGGAGACCATGCTGTGCTCAGCATGTGAAATGGTAAGACCCTCAGGAACTTGTTTAGTTCCCTCAGATCTAGGACTGGACGCAGTCCGCCATTCTTCTTTACGAGGAAGTAGGTTGAGTAGAACCCCCTGGCCTGTGACCGGGGTCCCACCACCTTGATTGCGCCCTTGGTCAGAAGCACGGCTAACTCCTGGCTCAGGGCTAGGGACTTTGCCGGGTCTGTGATGGTGGTCATCTTGACCCGGCTGAAAGCTGGGGGCCGGCGTCGGAATTGAAGCTTGTACCCCTGGGTTGGGGTCTGGAGCGTGAGCTACCCAGTAGCTGACATGCTGCTGGGAGAAATTACCGACTGCCGGCTCCGGGACCTCAGTCCCTGCCCCCCTGCCCCTAAAGGCTCTGGGGGGGTGACTGCTAGTACCCCGGCTCGGAAATTGCCTGGGGGGCACGCGGGTAGAGCCGCGTTGGGCGCGGACCGGCATCTCAGCAGGGCGCTGAGGCCGCTGGTGGCTACTGTGGTAAGCTGGGGGCCGAAAATGGCACCAGGGGGCTGCCGTGGACCCTCTAGGTCCGCGGGGTGCGGGCATGTCTCGACGAAGGCCGGAGAACTGCTGCCTGGTCTGAACGGCCTGCACAGTTCGCTAAAGCGCCTGCAGAGCAGCTGAGCCGAAAAGCTCCCCGGGTTCGACTGGGACAGTACGGAGGGTCTGCCTACATGCCTCTGACAGGGGTGACTGTGCCAGCCAAACCTGGCGGCGGGTCTGAACCAGGGTTGACATCATGCGCCCGAGTTCCCTTGACATGAGTGCAAACGCCTGCAGTGAAGCGTCACTGAGGCTGGTGGCAGTAGTGTCGAAGGTAGCCTGCTGCAGAGAAACTAAGAGGGCAAGCATAAGATGAGAGAGGGAATTACCAATACGGCCCATGCATGCTGCCATGTTGTAAGATTGGCAAAGCAGGTCGTCCGTGATCCGACATTGGAGTCGAGGACTCCTGGCGTCCGGCCTCAGAGTCTCTTCAGGGGAAACTATGAGAGACGCCACATCTTGCCGCCTCCTGCATGGACGCCAGGATTCGGGCATCTGCCGAGAGACGGGAGTGAGCCTTGGGGTTCCTCCAACATGCGTGCAACTCCCTCAGATATTCCTCTGAGGGAGGAACAGAAAAGGTGGCAGGGGCGGGAACGCGCCTGAAGAAAGCACTAGCCGGTGCGGGTTCCGGCTGCTTTAAGTCCAGTTGCAGGCGTGCCAGTGCCATGCGAATGACGGACCCCATGGAGTCGTCGACTGGCCCCTCCGAAGGAGTATGGGCTGAGGAATGGGAACCAGGCCCGGAAGAATGGGAGGCCTGCCCGTCACTGTATTCAGTGAAGAAATTGCCGGACGCTGTCAACGAGACAATGTCCTCCTCTAGGACCGGTTCCTCCGGGACCGGTTCCTCTAGGACCGACTCGGCCAGGGGTGGATCTGATGCCCTAGTCCTCCCCGCACTAGGGTGGAGGGTCAGGATAAAAGACTTCATCTGAGCTAGCTTGGCAGTCAGCAGCTCCACCCTAGAAGTCAACCTTCCGGATTTGGCTCTCCTGGGGGTGGGGGCCCTGCGGCCCCCGAGAGCCGGCGTTTGACCCGAGTCTGTCGGGCTGGAGCCGGCTGTCCTGACGGGGGAAGGTCACCCCCACCCATCAGGCATTCCACCTCAGCCAATCTAGCGACCCTCACTGCGTAAGGCATAATGCCGCAGTTCATGCATGGGTCCGCCAAGAGACCCTTCCTTAGGTGCCCGAGGCCCAGACAGGAGGGGCAAAGTTCATGGCCGTCTTCAGGCTGGAGGGGAGCCAAACAGGTCCCACAGCCAGCAAGGTTAAACATGACCGTGACTCAATGTTCTACCAGTAGCTCCAGCGCCTCTTCTAGAGCACCGAGCTTGTGGTAAGGAAAAGAAAAGAAGGAACAGTCTGTCTAGGAGCACAGTCTGTCCAGCAGCTGTGTTCCTCGGTTTCCTCCAGTAAGCTTCAGCGAGAGCACTGAGCTAGTGGGGAACCGGTCGAGTGGCAATAGGTCGAGCACAGTCTGTCTAGGAGAGGGGAGCGCAGCTCTCTCTTCACTAGTCCAGCAGCTACGTTCCTCGGTTTCCTCCAGTAAGCTTCAGCGAGAGCATTGAGCTAGTGGGGAACCAGTTGAGTGGCAATAGGTCAGGCACCGTCTGTCTAGGAGAGGGGAGCGCAGCGCTCTCTTCACTAGTCCGGCAGCTGTGATTATTGGTGATCAGCCAGTAAGCTTCAGCGCTTTCTTCAGAGCACTGTGCTACTGTGGAGACAGGCTGGCACAGTCTGTCTTCTGACAGAATTAGCGTGGTCTTGGTTAGCCTGCTTCTTCTTAGCTTGGGGACACTTCGCCACTATAACAGCTGCAATATCTACCGACATTGATGCACGCGCTCAGTATCGTCAAAGACTCACCCCGCAGCGCCACCAAGTCAGTCCGCCCGGGACGCTGTTCTCGCTTAAGCCGGCCGCGACGGTGTAGCAACCTAGCCGCGCCGAGCAGCGCGCCCGTTAGCACTCCGCTAATTAGCCGGAGCACTCCTCAGAGCGTCCTGCCAATCGTGGGATCTGCTGCTGTCGGCAAATAATGTTAGTCAATCTCACCTGATACGGTGTAGAGGTGATGACCGGGGATTGGTACACTGCCCGGCTCGACGGATGCCGAGCGCACCGTTCCCTCCTATGAGGGTACAGCTTGTCGCAGCCTTTGGAGGGCGAGAGACCCGCGACTCCGACCAGAGGTCACAAGGCTACCAGCGACGAGCTCTGTTTACACAAGTTCAGCTTTAGCTGATGCTAACACATTCGTTAGCCTGCGTAGCGAGAAGATGAAAAAGGACATGATCTCAGGATGAGGCCGGAAGTTATACCCGGCTGGGGACTCATCCGAGGTCACACGTGACATTTTTGGTACTCGAACTGCGAAAACGCAAGACGGAAGATATCCAGTGTGAAAACACTGCCTCTGGCGGTCAGTAAGGATGAAATAGAACAACTTTTCTGTCATTGTCCTGTAGCCGACCATCCTTCTGGCAAAAGACTGAGCTGCTGCATCACACCTGCCTATATAGATTAGGCTGGACAATTGGACTGTGCCATTCTACTACAGCCAGAGGGATGTTCTCAGGAGCAACTCCATCTGCACCACATAGGAGGAACGGAACATCTTCCCTCTCTGCAATCAACTATGGACTTGCCAGCATAGTATATAAAATCATGCAGGAGGAGAATAGGGGCAGTTTCTCGCAGGTCAGTAGATCACTCACTATGTTAGATTATGCTTAGACTTCAGAGTAATTATGTTAAGTTTATTTAGTTACTCCAATTTGTTACTGTTGATTGATCTTGTTACCCATGTTAATTCTTGTAGATACTTTGGGTGAATACAATCCCTATTTTTACCCTATTTACCTGACACAGATTGTAAATTATTTTAACAACCTAAACACAAAAATCTGTAATGAAACAGTTTCAGTAAATCCCTAGAGGAGCAAATGTTATGTGTGACTAAAGAAGAGGATGAAAATAAAAAGGAAAGCACAAAAGCGAATGATAGGACAAGAAAAGTAAAACGATCATGAAAGCTGGGAAATACCATTGTTTTTTTGGGGAGAATAGTATTTTGATGTACCAAAGTCCAAGAAGATGAAGAGGAAACGTAGAAAGCAAACAAACAAAATGATAATAATAATGATATCTACCATACAATGGAGTGTGTTTACCATAGCGCGTCCAATGCCTGTTTGCTTTTCAAAAAGGTGGGGTGGGTAAGAAACACATTTACACAGTTGACCAGTGGGTTTGTTAATACATTAAAGTAAAAACCAAATGATGAAAATGAGTGAGTTAGTACACATGTTAGTAAAAACAATGGTTCATGTCATTCCGTAATTAACTACTTACTTACAGTCAATGGTAGAGGTTAACAAGTGGAAACAGAGACAAAACATTAAAAGGATTTGAAAAGCATCCAGAGGTAAAGATGTTTGTGGTCTGTCTCCATACGAAGGTTCTACCATGTGTCCTGTCTTTCTCAAAAGTATTTTTAAAGGATATGTGTGTAGAAAGGTCCATACCTATCAAGGCATGTTCAATGAAAATTGTAGCGGGTAAATTAAAGTTAACTATTGTGTGTTTTGTACACAAAATGCTTATATTACAAAGCTGTTCTTCTCGACAACAGCTGGGCTCTACAGTGCAGCATTTTGCTCACATATGAAAATGTGAACAATTATTTGGGTGCATGGTTGCAAGTGACTAAATTCTGACACCTGGATTATACAATCTTATATTTAAAACAGTCAGCTAGCAGCCAGTTAATGCTCTAAAGCTGCTCTGTGAATATGTTGATGACTACTGAAATGATATGACATATACCTACTTATCTACCTACCTGTCTTTTTGCCTACCTAGCTGTGTACCTACCTACCTCCCTGTCTAATTACCTACTTACCTGTCTACCTATCTACTGGCCTACTTACCTGCCTACCAACCTTTCAACCTACTTACCAACGAACCAAATATCAAGAAGATGATGAGTTCAAGAAAGCTTTGCTCAACCATCCCCTGTGCCTTACCTGCCGGAGGTTGCGGGTCACTTTGACATCATGCCACGAGTTGTCGTTGAACTTCCCATTGACTGGCTCCACGATGGCCTCAAAGGCTCCAGAGCCCAGATTGATAACAAGGGAGACGCCGCCGTCCTTCAGTGCCAGGTTGACGTAGTCAGCTGACTTGCCGGTGTGGAGAATAAGGCCGTTGCGCTGCCACGTCTTGAAGGAAAGCGTAATCTCATCGCTGCTGCTCTGGATTGGGTTCTGGGAGAGATCGTAGCAGAAGTACTCTGAGCCACGGAAAGTGGCCACATTCTCTTCCCTGGCTGGGGTAAGAAGAGAAAAGAGGAAAGAACAGATTTAAATAAAGCCCATATTTAGCAGTTTGGATTTGAATATTTTCTTCAGGATCATAGCTTCAATAAGATGCTGGAACCAGACCTCTACTTAAAGCATATTGATGAAAGTCCAGTGCTCTGTACTACAAGTACAGTTAAACATACTGAGGGTATCTTTTGGTTATTTTGCTTCACTAACCCTAACAACCACTGTCGTGGCCTGTTCCTTGTTTTATTCCGTGCCACGTTACGGGACTCCTTTTCCTGACTCACACGTTAAAATGTTCCAAAAAATGACTCTCGAGACGCTGATTCAATTTCCATCCTTTTGTCGATTCATTTTCTATTGAATCGAACAAAACAAATCATAAATCTAACTTCAGCTCTTATCCTGAATTAACGTTCTAACGTGAGGTCAAAAAACTATACCGATGTCCCGTTCCACATATGAAACTAAACAACCCCGATATTCGGTCCCGCCCCTTCCTCTTATACCAGCCAGTTGATCCTAATCAGATTAATATAAACAATTAACAGAAAAAGGCCTTATTATTATTATTGCAAAGGAACGTCTTTAAATCATACAAATTAATTATATAACATGATTTATAATCAAACAAAAATATATGGCTCCAACACTGCAGCCCCTAATTGCTTTTAGTACAGCAATTAATAAATAGAGCCATTATTCAAACACAAAAAGGCTGTATATTCTATTAATTTTTCATAGATGAAGTTCATCTTTTTCATACTACTGTCCAGCTCCAGCTACTCGACAGCTTCCAGCAGCAGACATAGCTTGTTGATAGGTCCCTGTAAGACACTGTGGACAAGTCCTTTACTTCCCAGCATGGTCTTTTCGGCAGTATTTTCCCTTTTCAAGGAGGGCAAATTCCAGTGCAAAGTGTTGCTGTTGTTCTAATGTATATATGGCCATTTCCACATTGTCCATATCTTTTACCGTCAGATCCGCACCGAGTCGAACCTTTAGGTTTATGGCACGTTCTTCAGTGATTTATCATTACTCAGCAGCAGTCCTGTATCTGTTATCTTTCTTCTTTGAGTGATCTCCAAGAGCAATCTTTTCAGCTTCAATATCCAAGCTACAGCTTTTTTCAGGCTGTTCCAGTCTGAGTAGTACTCAATTAGCTTACTGGTGGGACTTTTACCCCCAATGCTCGTTGTGTTCACGATCACATCCTTTTTTACTTCAGGATCATCCGAGGAAAGAGAACTTCCTGACGTTTTGTCTGTGTTCTTAGGCCACTGAGATTCCACCTTTTGCAGAAACTCTGGTCCTTGTAGCCATCCTTTGGACTTCATGAACGCTTCAATGTTTAATCCCTGTGAAGCATCATCCGCAGGATTGTTTTTGGAGTTCACATACCTCCACTGAGTCTCATTTGACAAGTCATGAATAACTGCAATCCTATTGGCCACAAATATGTGGAATCTCTTGGTCTTATTGCAGATGTATTTAAGTACAGACTGGCTGTCTGTCCACTGTGCTGATTCTATCTGGCCAAAATCTTCAGATTTCAAACATCTTCTAACCTGAAAATGTTTTAGTTGATCTAGCTCTGTCAGCCATTTTTCATATGGTTTGGAGAATTCCCCAGGGATTGTTACATCCCATCCACACTTTGCCTGGCAAAGATCTTGGAGAATTTGTTTCGCCTTAAGTACAAAGGGGGCAGCAAGACCTAATGGAGCATATACTGAACTGACAGTAGAGAGTACAGCACGCCTGGTAAGATATCTGGTTTTGATTGCTATCTGGAGTCCAAACGTATCGTTTTCTATATTCCAGTACATCCCTAGAGCCCTTTCCATGGGTAGCTTTTCTCTGTCTAGGTCCAGTTCTCTAATCTGCTTGGCTTTGTGTTCATCTGGGACATGTTTTGTTAGTTTGAATCCTCCTTTAGCACACAGCTCCCTGAGATTGTTCATGAGGTTAACAGCTTGCTCTTCTGTTGCCAAAGATTTGAGGCAGTCATCAACATAAAAGTTTGATTTAATGGTGTCAACTGCCATAGAGTCAGATTTGTCCTTGTTATCCTCGGCTGTTTTTTGAAGAGCAAAGTTGGCGCAACTTGGTGAGGAGATGGCTCTGAACAAATGAACTTTCATTCGGTATTGCTCTAAAGGTCGGCTTGTGCCTCCGTCCGGCCACCACAGAAATCTCAGCAAGTTTGAATCCTTTTCATAAACTCGAACTTGGGGAACATCCCTTCGATATCTGCCATGACTGCGAACTTCTCCTGCCGGAACCTCAGCAGAACTCCAAGAAGTGAGTTGGCTAAGTCAGGTCCTGATAGGAGTTCATTGTTGAGTGATGTTCCTTTGTATGAAGATGTACAGTCAAACACCACTCTGATTGTCTTTTTTCGCTTGTGGTACACCCCATGGTGGGGTATATACCACACCTTGCCATCATTTTGATGCAGGTCCTTTGCTGGTAACTTCTCTGCGTAGCCTTTGTCAATTACATCTTTCATGAAACCCTTGTATTCTTCCACATAAACAGCATCTTTATTAAACTTCCTAGCCAGGTACTGTGCTAGCTGCTCTGCTATGTGGTAATTGTTGGGCATGATGACATCACTATTACGAAGTGGGAGGGGCCAATAATAGTGATCATCTTTCAATGAAGTTGCACTTGTTACCAGATCCATGAAAGTGCGGTCTTCAACTGACATTTGAGGTTTTCCCTCATATTCTCTCTCTGGGAAATCGTGGTGGTACTGTTTTACGAGAAGGGTTTCCAATTGTTCAATTGATATGCGGTTTACTGATGCCATTGGCCTTCCAAATTTATTGACCACCCATCCTACGAGGGTTCTTACAGCGTAGGGACCATTGTCTTGGCTATTTATGATTTCAAGGGCTCCATTGCCTTTGGGACATCTACTCCAATTAGGAGTTCCACTTCCGCATCAATTTCTTGAACCTTTATCTCTTTTTGAGAGAAAATGTTTTCTTTTGTCACTGGGATCTTTGCTTGAGTGTATGTTTTTTTGAAGCTCAATAAAGTTATTCCCATCCAAATCACCCACTTGTAGTCCCGTTATTTCATAACTACTCACTGGTTTCCTTTGACCCATTGTTTGCAGAAGAACTTCAGTTTTCCTTCCTGTGGCATTGAGTTGCCTCATTAGAGCCTCCGTACAGAATGTTGCTGTGCTGCCAGGGTCAATGAATGCATAGGTTGATATTGTTTTGCTGCCTTTGGAAGCTTTTACTTATACTGGTACTATTGCCAGCTTGCAATCTTTTCCAGCCCTGATATCATCCTCTCTTTTCAATGATACAAATGTTCCACTGGTCGATCCTTTTGTCTGATAAGTCTTTTTGTCTTTTGGTTCCTTATCTGCATATTTGTCAATGTGTAGTATACTAGGGTGCATTCCTTGACAGTGTTAGCAAGTCATCCTTCTTTTACAAGTCTTGCTCATATGTCCTCTGTTTAGGCAACCAAAGCAGATGCCTTTTTCTTTCAACAATTGCACCTTCACATCACGTGGTTGCATCTTTAACATTTCACATTCATTCAATGCATGTTTTCCTTTGTTGCAAATGCAACAGTTATCATCATGCACATTGACAAACCGGTTTTCAGGTTCCCGATTTCTTGCTTGACTTGCAGCCCTATGGTCGCTCATTTCAACCGCCATTACAAAGCCACAGAATCTTGAATGTCACCAAAGTGGGGATCTTGCAGAATGCTGGCTTGTTTCTCAATAAATGCAACAAGTTCAGAGAATCTGGCCCGCTCCTGGTTTCGTTCCAGAAGCTCATGTGCTGTAGTTCTCCACTTTTCTTTCAGCCCATACGGTAGCTTTGATAAGATGAGCTTTAAAGTAGAGACAAGATCCATTTCTCGCATGTCTTGTAGCTCTTTCATAGCATTGCAACATCCTCTAAGGTATAGAGCATAGGCATGTAATGCCTTTCCGTCATTAGCCTTAATATCGCTCCAGTTGAGAGCTTTCTCCATGTAGGCATTTGCAATCTTCATTCCATCGCCAAAATGAATCTTCATCAGTCTCCGTGCTTCACCATAGCCTCTGTGTGGTTTCATATGAAAACAGTTCCTCACTAGTTCTCTAGCTTGGCCACTAGTGTACTGTTCAAGGTAGTAAAGTCTATCCTCGTCATTACTCGTTTTATCTTCAATACCATGCTTAAATGCACGCATGAATGTTTGAAAACTTAAAGGGTCACCATCAAATACTGGGATTTGTCTGGAGGGAAGTGAAGACCGTTTCTGCTGTCTCACTAATAAATCTGTTATTTAATTTTGTTTCTGGATCATAGCTAGCAGGGCCCTATCATGATTACTAGAGTCTGTTTCATCAGAAATGTCACTTTTTGGGTGATTTGGCCTTCTGTGGTCCTGCTCTAGAGGTTTTCCACCAGTGATTACTTCATGTCCTGTTGACTGAATAATCTCTGAAGAGGTGTTTTAGGCATGGCTCCCAATTCTGTGTATTTGACAGGGTTGAATCCAAATTCATCCACAGCACCATCTTGCCTATGACCGTCCAAGTATTCATTCATGCCATCTCTTCCTTGTCCTCTAATTTCAGAGGCTTTATCAAAATGGTCCAAAATTTCTAATTTGGCTTCAGATGCTGCTATATCCGCTTCTAGCTCAATTTTCTCCAATTCATCTTGTAATTGTTTTTTATCCATTTCCACAGCATGCTTTTGTTTTAATGCAGATTCACGTATTTTTAGTACAGCTCTTTCTGTGGCTATCTTAAGGCGTTCTGAAGGTACTGATGAACAGGTTGTTGATCGCCTTGTCTGTTTAGATACATTGGAAATACTATCCTGCGGTTGAACAAGCTTCTGAGGATCTGATGGATCAAACGTTTGCTTTGAAACTTCTTCCCTTAAGAATATATTAAATGTCTCCATTTTGGGCTCATACCAGTCCACTGTCTCATTTTCCTTTATTTCAGCAGGTAAAAGCATTTGGACAGCAACATGAGCATCTTTAAATTCTTTGAGTGTCATCTTAAATTGTTCCACATCGCATAACACCCTCTCAGTATTTCCACCACCAGCCAGCAGTGCTCTGAGTTCATTCATTTTACGCGTGCAAGCGCACAGTTTTGTTCTGCGCTTTGCACTACGAGATTTTAATTCAGTTTCCATTTTAGCACTCTCTTCAGCCATCGCTCGGCCTCAGGATAACAGTTTATTTATCGAACTATTTTCCTTTTGTTCATATGCATCAGCCCTTTTATCCAAATGTTGCATTTTAAACATCATCATGTCTCCTTTCCGTTTCCTTATGATTTGACAAGCGTCCAAACATTTCCATGTCAGTTATATTCATCATCCTTATTGCAGCTCGTCTCATCCATTCAATGAGTTTATTTACTCTCGGCTTCGATCCGTCTTGTTTTGCTCACGGCCGTGCGCACCTGGTCTGGCGAGTCAGCTGATCCCCGTCTGCGGAGATTTCTTTCTTTCATTCATGAACATCAAGCCGTGATTCCAGCTGGTCGGAAGTTTTTTGACTGTCGTGGCCTGTTCCTGTTCCTTGTTTTATTCCGTGCCACGTTACGGGACTCCTTTCCTGACTCACACGTTAAAATGTCGATTTATTTCCTATTGAATCGAACAAATCATAAATCTAACTTCAGCTCTTATCCTAAATTAACGTTCCAACGTGAGGCAATCTACCATGGCAATCTACATCTGTAAGAAGTGAACCAGCGTCGTTGAACTGAAAACCCAGAGTTAACCATGAAGTTACCTCCCTAACCTTAAATCTGGCTTTGTACTACAGGCCCAAAGACTCAATTAAATCTCAAGCCAGTTCAAGTCAAGTCAGAAGTCTTTATAAGACAATTGCAAGTCATTGGCAAGACAAATGTCAGGTCTGTGAATGATTTGATTCAAACCAAATAACATTTAAGCATATTTGTGTTTCCATTTCTTTACATAGCTGAGATCAAGTCCTTTCATTTAAAAACCTAATAATTAAATAATCAAGGTGTGTGGTCATTTTGATGGTTTCTGAATTTTACCAGAACATTACTAAGGACATTGAACGGATGAACAACAGGTTCATGAGGTTTAATAAGACCAATAATGGTTATCACCCTCAAAAGCCCACCCTTTTTAAAAATTATTTCTAGTAACCCTTCCGGGTCTTGAAGCGCGATGGCGCACTTGACGATGTTTACGTTTTGTAAATATTAATAGCTCTGTGAAAAGTCTGGAGTTTCCGCCCCCTTGCTCTGTGAGCTCCTACGTGACTCTCACAGGAGTTCACAGCCTGTGGACTTTGTGTCGAGCTCCGCCTTTCACCGTGATTTATCGATTCAGGTGTCCGTCGACATTTTGTGTGAAACTACCCAATGAACACTCAGGAAATCCCTATTGACCTACTCACCTACCTAGGCTGCAAAAATACACTGGTTTTCAGTTAGATAAACAACACATTACCAGCTAAAAAACAGTGTTTTCTTGCAGTCTACTGCAGAACAATACTTGCCACAGAGACGGCAGCTCTGCTTAGATCAGCTGTTCAGTTTTACTCTGCGCAATGCGACACACGACCATGCACTGGTAAAGATTACATACATACAGACAGTGGTGTATAGTAACACAGTAGACATACTTCTTTACTGTACTTAAGTAGGTTTTTGGATATCTGTACTCTACTTTACTATTTATATTTCTGTTGACTTTTACTTTTACTTCACTACATTTTGCAAAGAAAACTGGTACTTTTACTCCGATACATTTCCCCTGAAACTTTTGTTACTCGCTACAAAATCAAACCTATCTTTAGAAACTGTGGTGGAAGCAGGTTTGGCGAATCACAATATTATGCATTTGCCCTCTACATCCTCTAGTCCAGCGCTCCCAAACCTATTTTGAGCCACGGACCGGTTATGTGTAAAACAATATTTTCACGGACCGGGTCCCATCTCGGGTGACAGGAGACAACGACACCCGTTATGTCCAGTCTACTCCTTAATTTATAACCCGCTGTACAAAGACAGGATGTTGAAATGTAAGCAGGGTTTTCGTGCTTTTTGGGCGATCTCAGGCTATTCTGCCTTGGTTTTAATCCAGAACAGGGATTGAAACTGATTTAAATTTCATTTTTGGGGTATCAATTATGTATCACGTAACCTCCTGACATGTGTCAAGATGGTCCGTCTTAGGTTTTGACCGGATACATTCATGTATCCGGTCATTTTTCAACATAAAACATCTTTCTGGCCTTGATTTTTTTTCTTCTTTTTTTTTTCCATTAATTCTTTCTATGCGGCCCCGGTACCAAGAGATCAGTACCGGTACCACGGGACCCACAGACCGGTACCGGGCAGAATAAGCGTACTTATAAACACACTGTTACAACTCCTTCATAGTGTCATTGCTTTTTGGAGAATTATGATAATTTCATAGATGCAAAAGTATACTTATGTACAATATATTATGTTGAACATTGTTGCTCCTGGATGGATCACAGCCAACCATACTTGTACCTTTACTTTCAATACTTGTACATTTTATATCAGAAAATTACTTTTGATACTTAAGTACAGAACATATCAGATACTTTAAGACTTTTACTCAAGTAGTTATAATAGGTCTAACTTTCACTTTTACTGGAATCATTTTCCAGTAAGGTATCTTTACTTTTACTCAAGTGTGGCTTTTGGGTACTTTATGCACCACTGCATACAGAGTACATATGTTGTTCTTGTTCTGAAAACTGTTCTTGAAAGAACGAAACTGAAACATGCACATTGTGTTAACATAGTAAATAGTTTGTTTTTCTTTTTAGTACATATTTTGTTTGAAAACAAAAAACGTTCATCATTTGCACACCTCCCTCCCATGAAGCTGGGTCTGTAGTATGAAGTCATTCCACATTCCCATTTTATCTCAGTCCCTCTCTCCTTTTGATGAAAGTAGTGACAGACAACACTTCTTCTCAAACAACGATAATACCAAATTTGGTATTAGACATTTGTCTCTACCATTGTATTCATATATTCCACTGCTTGTGTGAACCTAAGACTTTTGGTAAACCAATTTCCATCATCAAAACAGTTCGCCCACATGAGTAAAGGTATGATTTCAGAGATATGAAGAATTAAAAAAACGACCTTCAATTTTTCAGCTTTAGGGCCATATTATCTCTTTACACTTGTGCCTTAGGACAATTGTCTCATTATATAGAGAGATGAGATTGTTCTGCAATTTTTGATGTAAGACATGGTATATATCTCATATGCAAGTGCCTTTAAAAGGTGAATTTAAGAAATTATGTAAAACCGAGAAAAAGCCCTAAGGGTTAACAGAAGGCTAAGCAAAAATTCAAGCAAAAAAGCTTAACTATTCAGAGAGAGTGAAAATGCCCTTTTTCTTGATTTGCCGCTACATAGTTTTGATTGGATTTAAAATAACCATTCATTTTTTATAACCCCAAAATCAAATCACAAACTCCCCTCAGAGGGCTTTACAACCTGTACACATAGACACCCTCTGTCCCGGGACCTCACATCGGATCAGGAAAAACTCCCCCAAAACAACTTTAAGGGGGACGGGGTAGCTATAATCTAACAACATCACAGGACTAATCCTGCCAGTAAAATTGCCATTTCTTGTCAAATAGCTGGCTCGTGAGACAATGGTTATGCTTGTGATAAACCGGAGAGAAGACAAGACGGGTAAAATGATTGTAAACTTGATAAAAATTAAATACAGAAGAGAAGCAGGGAAGTGATGAAAGAAAGCGGAACGGGCCAAGCAGAGCTGAGGGATAACACGGAGAAATGGTCCAGTCAGGACTCGTTATCTGTGAGATCATCTTCAATTAACTCGCTGTTGTTAAAGACTGTGGGCTCAGTCACAACACAATCCATCAGCCACCACGACACTACAAGGAACCCCCAACCACACACACACACACACACACACACACACACACACACACACACACACACACAAAAAGTAATGTAAAAAAGTGATTAGTTGCTGCTACTTTTTTACCTGTGTTGGACTATGGTGATCTTCTTTATATGCATGCCTCTGCTAACTGTCTTCTTGGGTGGACGCAGTTTACCATGCTTCGCTGCGGTTCATTACAAACTGTAAGGCTCTGACTCACCACTGTGAGTTATACTCTCTGTAGGATGGCCTGCTTTAGCCCCGTAGGCTCTCTCATTGGTACACCCTTATTTATAAGGCAATGAAGGCTCCCAAGCTACCTGTGTGTTTGTATCAACCAGAGAAGTGTCGGACAATATTCTTTGCGTTCTCAGGACTTTTTTATGCTCACTGTAACAAATGCCAGAACGAAAATGGGGAAAAGGGCTTTTGTGTACTCTGCCCCCTCATCATGGAATATGTTGCAGAATGTTTTAAAGCTCAGGGAACTGATACCACTGACTGCTTTTAAATCTCGAATGAAAGAAATAGAGGCAGGTTCCCAAAAATGGAAATGTTTCTTAAATTAACTCTACGTCATTGTCTCTTAGCTTTTAGTTTCTCTTAACTTGTCTAGTTCTGTGTTTTCTGTCTGTAACTGTGTTTTTTATGCTGCTGCCTGTCTTGGCCAGGTCTCCCTCAAAAAATAGATTTTTAATCTCAATGGGACTTCCTGGTTAAATAAAGGTTTAAATAATACAAAACAAAAAAAGGGTGGGGTAGGAAAATTAAACAGAATAGTCACTGCTTTCATCTCTTTCACAAAGACTTAATTGCATAATTGTCTCAAAGTAGACTAATCCAACACAACATTGGTTATGATGATGATGATGATGATGATTGTGGAGAAGAGAATATGCTACAGTGTGTCGTTCTGGAGAATGTCCCATTAATTTATGATTATGTCTTCAAGACCCACTTAGTCGACCTCACTGCCTTCAATTAACTGATATTGCAAATGAGCAAACATTTATTTGTATTTGTTTGTTTGCCCTTGGTTAGTGACCAGTATAGAAATGTAGATTTCAATCATAAGCCATATATCTCCAAAACAACAGCTCACCCAAACTCCCTTGCAAGGGGCATCCACATTCCCAAAACACCTACAACAGAAGTATTAAAAAACAGGACTGTTCACCACCAAAGAGTAAAATACCGCAGCTTGGTCAGTGACCCTAAGCTTCAAACCATGACGCTCTACGTTCCCCTCCAGTATCAGTTTTGAACTAGCCAGAGATGACGTGTCAATAGTCACTTGTTACATGCATAGTGCCTTTTAAAAATATACTGTTGTCTTCAAAGGAAGTTAGGTTTTGACAACAAAACCACTTCGAAAGGTTTAGAAAATAAAGCGTGGTTGACTTTAACTTGACTTACTAACGACTCTCATGACTCGTGACTCATGTGGATCACGTGCCTAATGACACTAATGACTCTCAGATCTAACGTCTGACGCAACCAATCAGTAGTTTCACATGGGACAAGAACAGCATTCTCCTGAATGAAAGTCCTGTGTTTGTTAGAACCATTCATCTCCCCTCCCACCGGATCTGTGTGGACCATCATCTCACACTTATACTGCGTCAGTTACTCTGTGTGAAATAATGACGCAGGTAGGTTTAGATTGGCGGTAGTTGCAAGCCTGTTGAGTCGCTTATGCTGTATTCACACCAAATGAAAAGCGAATTTTCACATCACGTTACTCGCACAAGTTTAACCGTGGGACTATTTGCATTTATTTGCTCACTTTAGTAGACACGCCGGAGAGGAGGAGGGGCTTAACCCCAGGTCGACAATGTTTCATCAATCATGGCCAAAATACACACAATTGCTGCTTTTGTATACCGGGAGACCAAATGCCATATTCACAGGGAAGTGGCGAAGGAAAGAGGAACGGGCCCAGCAGACCGGAGGGATAACACAGAGAAATGGTCCAGTCAGGACTCGTTATCTGTGAGATCATCTTCAATTAACTCGCTGTTGTTAAAGACTGTGGGCTCAGTCACAACACAATCCATCAGCCACCACGACACTACAAGGAACCGCATGAGTGCAGCTTTACACCCCCCCAAACACACCAACAAAGAGGGGGGCGGGGGAAATTAAACAATATGGTTACTGCTTTCATCTCTTTAACCCCGACACCTTCAGCATCATTTTCCCAAAGTAGTCTCATCCAACACAACACAGATCACTGGTGATGGTGAGAATATGCTACTTTGTATTCTGTAGAATTTCACATTAAAATATGAATATGAACTAATTATTACCTCTGCAAGACCCATGTAGAGTCGACCTCACAGTCTTACCTGCCCTGTCTTTTCTAGTTATTACTGATATTGTAAATGAGCTAACTATAGATTACTTAACGTAACCCCGGTTCTTTGATAACAGAGTGAGGTGTTTCACTATGGGAATCGCCTCGACGTGAGCAACTAAGGAAGTGTCAATGACACCACGTCTGCCTGTGACAGACAGGTCAAACTGTGCTAGGGCACCGCTCCCTCATGTTACCACAGTCGACCGCCCCCTTGCAAATCATTCTAGACGAGATTTATTTCTGTGTCAATGCAAGGAGGGAGGTAATGGTGAAACACCTCACTCTGTTATCAAATAACCAGGGTTACATTACCTTATAAACCTCAGCAGCCAAAAATGGGGGCTGAATTCTTCATCACTCTCCAAGTACTCATACTCCCATGAATCGATACCAAAGCCACTGATGTGACATAGTAAAACAAATTGCAAAGCCTGGCCTTACAAGAGCATATAAGTCCATTTGACATGTTTATAACACAATTCAACCATACATATTAACATAAATCATAAATATGACTCGAGAGGACTCAAAAGGGAAAAATCGATTTTCATATGCCTAGCTTGATGCCACACATGATTTTCTGGAAAGCTAACAACCTACAGATTCCGCCAATTGCGCCAAATCCAGACAAGTTACAAGCCTCAGCAAGATACCAACCACATTCCATCTAAAAATCTAAATATGACTTACTTATGGATGAAACAATATTCCACATGGCCTTGCTTGGTATGTATGGATGCTTCTGCTTGAGCAGAGGCAGTCTGTGTTGAAACCAGAGGCGTTCAAATTCCAGGAAGAAAGCTAGGGCATTTTGGCTTTCAGCGGACCTAAACCTATATAAACCTATTTTCACATGAGCTCAGCTCATGTGAATATCGAGAAGCAAGAAATTGTGAACAAAAACTCAAATGTCAATACCACCACAAGTCCCATAATTTTAAATATGGAGGTAACAAGAGCAAACCATGAGAATTACTTATTTTCAGAGAGTTGATCCTAAAACAATTTATCTGATCACATCTGATGAATGGTAAATGGACTGTACTTGTATAGATATGTTCTAGTCTTTTGACTCACAGCGCTTTAACACAACATGTCATCATTCACATACCATAGACATAGCTACGGGAGCAATTTGGGTCTTGCCCTCTCATTGAAGGATGATCCTGCTCACCACTGAGCCACAGTCGCCCCACAAATGAAATGTATGCACTTGAGTTTGATGGATTATGTAATCAAGAAAGGTTTTGCTGAAAAGGTTCCGCTAACCCTAACCCTAGCGATGGCAAGGTACATACTTAATCTTGCGGTATATCATTAAAGAGGGCAACTCACCCTGTGATTCCGTCAGAGAGATTACACCAAGTAAGTACAATCAAGTTTCCATGGATCGTGGCTGTCTGGTGCCGGTCCTGTCTCCTGCCTCTTGCCTCCTACCTCCTGCCATTGCGGCCCTGCTGATGCCCCTCCTCTCTATCTCCTTCTGCTGACATGGATCGTGGATGTGCCTGGATCGTGGTCCATGCCTAATACTCATTATATGAATAATGTCATATTCATGTAATGTGCTGTAACTCTGTTACGTTATTCATTCTGGTCACATGACATCTATTGCTTCTGTCCATCCATTTTTACTATTTTTTGAGGGGGTGGGGGGGATTCCTGATTCGATGTGAGTTCCTGGACAGGGATGTCGTTTGTGTACAGATTGTAAAGACCTCTGAGGCAAATTTTAATTTGTGATTTTGGGCTAATCAAAATAAACTGAATTGAATTAAAGAAAGACAGCAATCAGAGAGGTATTTGACTGTCAACATAGAAAGGTACATCTTGCATCAGTGAACTTCTGCAAGGAACTGACCTTGCAAACTCATTCATCTGTGAATTGTTCAGGTTCCATCAAGAACCTATTGCCAAGATGGAATACATTGCAGCTATGTTTCATCAGGATGACCTAGTTTGCCTGCAATTTCTGTGGTGGACGGAGGGGGACACAACCAATAACCTGTAGCAAAACCGAAGCGCTTCTGTCCACCTTTTTGGGGCAATATCCTCTCCTTTGTTCTGTCCAAAGCTGTTGATAACAATGGGCACAAATGTGACGAAGAAGTGAGCAAAACAGTCAAAACCAACTTTTATGTTGATGACTGCCTCAAATAAACTGCTAACAAAGAACAAGCTAAATAAATGGATCAGCCACAACCATAATGTATTACTTTAATTACTGGTGAACACAAGGCAAAACAGATCAAAGAACTTGACAAAAGAGGCTTCCTCTGGAAAGAGCACTCTGAATTTAATGGAACATTAAAAAGGACAAATTCACTCTCAGAGTTGCTGTTACAGACAAATCCCTCACAGGGAGTAATGGAGGTATTCTATCTGTTGTCAGCTCTGTCTATGACCCCTTCAAGGACTCTGCAATGTAAAGTGTGGATGGGATGATGCATTCCAGATGTGCAAGTGACAGCCTGGAAGAAATATATCTCTGATGTTGAGCAACTGTTTGAATTCCAGATCAAGAGATACTTGAAGCCAAGAAGATTACAAGCAAGTTAAGATTACCAAATTGCATAATTTCTGCGACGCCAATAAAAAAGACTATGGCAGTGTGAATTACCTCAACAAGGACATCATGGAGCAAGACTGAACCACACGGCTATGCTAATGGTACAATAAATTCAATCATGTTACCCAAACAATCTCATTTCTCTCGATTGTTCCAGCAGGAGATCCATCCGCAGGTCAGTCACCCGGGAAGAAGCTAAAGCTCTCCAGACAGATAAAAATGATTCCCATTTTGGGACATTTTGAACCTCTCCAGTTCATTGCGCTGTGAATTTGGTCTTATTTCTATAGATCAAGAACAACCTGTTGTACACGAGTAGATGTGGCAGCGATGGAAGCTTTTGGGTTCGGCTCTGGTCTCATAGCCAATATTCAGTTATTACAGTGACATTAAAGATGCTCCCTTTAAAGTTCAGATGGGAATCGAACAGAGCTGCTCCTTATCTGGCAATGATTCCTCCCTGGGGGTATTCTTCGTACGTGGTTCAAATAAGTCGAGCAAATATCTTTTTATCCACCTTAAATTAGCGAGATGATTGACATCAGGCTAACTCTGTTTCTCCACAGCCGATCCGTGCTGAAACGGTCTCGTTAATTCTAACAATGGCAAATACATTCAGAGGAACCTCTTTTTATTTCTCCGCTGAGAAACAGGAGATGATCATGAACGCATATGAGGAATTCAATACCTTAATCATGGCGAAATCTAATGCTGCATTCACAGCAAACGATTCACAATGTTATTGCAACATTATTGGTGTGAACGCAGCTCAATCAATGAGGCGAAAAGAGTGAAAATAAATTGTGTGTGATTCTCTGTATTCTTCTTATCACAAGTCCACGGAATCGATAGCGGCGCGTACAGGAAGTCATGAAGATGTGAGAACGGATCTTGGCGATCTCGAAGAACTCTCTCCCTATAAAACTAATATAACTAATATCGCTCCTTCATCAATGAGGAAGGGAGCTGCCTTTTTTGTCCAATGGGAGTGGCCAGCTTATCCAGTTTATGTCAGTAAGCCTGTGTGGGAGCAGGTTTACATTTTTGGCTGTGTTGCTATTGTGATTTTTCTAAACTGATTGCTCTCTCCATTCGACTGGATACTCGGTTGCGGGAAAGTCGGAGAGAGCGGAGCAACAGGTTCCCGGCACCGGTTCACCAGCCCTTAACCACTTCCAGTCACCTGTATCTAATCCCTCCCACGTCGCCGCAGCCCGGGTCCCCAGCACTCTCCTCTTCCGGATGAACCCATGCAGTTGGGTCGTTTCCACCTGTCCCAGGGAGAGAGAGAGCGCCGAATCTGTTCCGGTGACTGCCTTTACTGCGGCGAGTCGGGCCACCGTATCTCTGTCTGCCCCGTGCGCTCAAAAGTCAGTAGGAGTGGGAATACTGGCGAGCAACTCCAC
Source organism: Taurulus bubalis (assembly GCF_910589615.1). NCBI lineage: Eukaryota > Metazoa > Chordata > Actinopteri > Perciformes > Cottidae > Taurulus > Taurulus bubalis. The sequence continues at coordinate 48,477,307 of NC_136589.1, read as the reverse complement.
CCGGTCCCCCTGCCCAGAGCCCCGTCTCACACTTCCGGCTAAGCTTTGCCTACCGTCCGGCTCTCTCCCGGTCTTGGCGCTCATTGATTCTGGATCAGAACAGAGCCTTTTGGACTCCTCCTTTGCCCATAGGATTCCCTTGGAGTAGTTGGATTGCCCCCTTCAGGGGAATGCTCTAGGTGGAAGCCCCTTGACAAACATCACCCACTTGTCCTATTACCCTGTAATGCTCTACATCTTCCCGATGCCCCAGACTCCTCTAGTTCTGGGTAATTCCTGGCTCCGGGACCACAACCCTCAGATTGACTGGGCAGGAAATAGAATAATTGGTTGGAGTCCCACGTGTCTCTCGAGGTGCCTCAAGTCCGCCATTCCCCGGCAGACCTCGCCCCCGGGACGCCAACCTCTGGAACCGATCTCACCTCGCTCCCTGTAGAGTATGCAGATCTCAGCGAGGCGTTCAGCAAGGAGCGACCCCTTTTGCCTGCCACTCTACCGAACCTACAGCTGCGCCATTGAACTGTTTTCTGGCGCCACCCAACCCTCCAGTCGACAATACAAGCTTTCCCGTCCGGAACGCGTGGCAATGGAGACCTATATCACCGACTCCCTCACTGCTGGAATCATCCGCATGTCATTCTTCGGTGGGAGCGTTGTTCTTCTTCGTGGCCAAGAAGGACAATGCATCGACTACTGAGGGTTAAACCAGATCACCACCTGAAACAAATACCCTCTACCCCTGCTCGACTCAGCTTTCGAATCCCTACCCGGTGCCACGGTCTTTACCAAGCTAGATGTCCGCAACGCTTACCACCTGGTTCGGAAACGAGAGCGGAACGAGTGAAGACGGCTTTCAACACTCCCCTGGGAAATTTTGAGTACTTAGTCATGCCTCTTCGGCCTTACCAACACACCAGCCATTTTCCAAGCTTTAGTGAATGATGTGCCAATACGTGTGAGTTTCATGTCACCTCCATGCAGTTCCTTGGGATTATCATTGAGGAGGGTCGAAGGTTAAAGCGGTTTCTGAGTGGCCGGTTTCCAATAACCGGAAGAAGCTCCAGCAGTTCCTCGGTTTTGCAAATTTCTACTGTCGGTTCATTCGGAACATCAGCCAGACGGCGTCACCCCTAACCAGACTCACTTCCTCAAAGGGGAATTTTTCCTGGTCCCCCAAGGCCAACCGGGCGTTTAACACCATCAAGGAACTGTTCACTTCAGCCCCCATCCTTGTCCAACCAGACAAGATCCGCCAGTTTGTGGTCGACACCGGAATAGAAGCAGGGTTATCCCAACGTTCAGCCACTGACTCTAGGCTAGGAAGCTGGCTCTGGAGGAGTGGAGACATTGGTTGGAGGGGTCAGTCCATCCGTTCATCATATGCACCGACCACCGAAATCCTGAGTACATCCATTCCGCCCGGCGACTCAACCCCCGCCTAGCCTGTTGGGCTCTGTTTTTTGCCTGTTTTTTTTTTGCCAACCTGGCATCTTTGCCTGTGAGTAGCCCGCTAGTCTCCTGTGAGTTTTTCCCTGTCTGATATCCTGTTCGTTTTACCTTCCTGCCAGTGTCGAGCCTCGGGTTTCATCTGCGAGAAGAGGACCTCCAACTCGTGCCACGAAGATCAGCGGTGAGGCCTGAATATCCTGCCTGCCAGTCTGCCCATCGTCAAAAGCCACTTTCCGGCTCGGACCAGAGAGGAGTACGCGCATGTTTAACGGCCACCTTTAACAGCCACCTTTAACAGACAGTTTGCTGCCGTTCTCGTCAGCCGCTTCTAGGAGCGTGGGTACGTGCCTCTAATTGACATTCCACCTGCTTGCTGTCTGTTCCTGTCTGCACCCGGACCTTGTTGTATTTCCTGTTTTCATCCTTGCAATAAATCACTGGTCTAAGAAATAACTTTGCTGTCCTGTCGCTGCATTTGGGTCCATGAATGTACCACACCATAACAATAAGTCCTTACTTAATTCATCATTTATAAAGTATGAAAACCCATTAATGAAACACATAATAGTCAAGTTTATTAATCAAGAATAAAACGTGTAGAACTGTGTTTATGAATTGTATACTAATGAGTTACTAATGCATGTTGGAATGTTAGAACAATGCTTTATAAATTATGAATTAAGTGTTTACTCATGCTTTACCAATGCTAAATAGTGTGTAGTTATTATAAAGTGCTACCAACATATCTACGATCATAGTGTTAATAATAATATTTCATATTTGCTAATGACCAGACCTGGACACCTGCTTCTCAACATTTCTATGTTCCAAAAAAACATTTCTATAATTTAATCTAAATTACCTCTCAGGCCCACCAGTGGGTACTGACCCAGTGCCAAGCCCATACTGCTTTTATTATTATTGATATTCACTGTTGCTGTTTTTGTTGGTAGCTGTAACTTGTTCTTCATCCTACTCCTCTCATTATACGATGTTAAAATATTATTTAAGAAGTCGGGTGGACTCTTTATATAGCTAAATGATTACAATAGCATTTAGATGATCCACCAGCCATTGTGTGAGTTGTAATGAACATTGCAGGGACTGCTATAGGAAAACCATAATGCATATTTTGTTACATTTTGGCCAATAAGGCCGGTTGCACCCATTCCTTTTCTTAACTGTTGGTTTGATCCTCTGTGCATCTATTGTGAGAAGCTTGTGAATCCACAGCCTCTGGATGGATGATAAACGTAGAGAGGGACAGTAATCTGAGGGGACGCAGGGTGATGGAGGATGGCTGAAGGAGACTGAGACACAAGGGAAGTGGTGGTTGTGTGTGTGGGTGGTGGGGGGGGGGGGGGGTGGAGATAACCATCAGTAATTTCAGCATGCTGGCGGATTTCCATTTGTTTGGTTGCTTGACCAATGATGCGTTGAGATGTCTGACCTAGCGGCAGTGTGGAGCTGAGGCACTAGCTCTGAGGAAGAAAGGGAAGATGTGCTGTCATTTTGATGGTTTCAAGAGAGTGGAGGCTGAGACACACATACAGGGATAATGATCGATAAACTAAGTCAGTTATCAGTGTTCGTTGATACTGGACATCAGCAGCCCAGGGTTTCTGAGAGGGCCCCGTCCTGCTCCACGGTCTTTTCATCCAAAATACCAATACTGACACCATTGTTTCATTCAGTAAGGATAGTCCCACATAGATTACATTGCGCACATACATTATTAAATTGAGGGTACAAACGACACATTTGTAATATGGAATGTTCATAATAATCCATACAATGATGTGCTTTGGAGGCTCTCTGACAAAACAACATCACTAACAATGCAAACACTGCAGCTTTCTGCCTCTTCAGGACTGACAATGCTTTGCTTTAATCAGGAACCCTGTCGGTATCAACTATATATATGTTTATTTAAAAGGGACCATGTACAGTTAAAACATAAAGTAAATGTCACCATTTGATGCGCTGTACCAGATTTTAGCTACAGCTTATTCACATCTGTAGTCCCTTGACAGACCATAACAAACATAAAACAAGAGCAAACATTACAATTACTATTATATAACTACTACATTCAAACATCACACTCTTGGTAATTTGCATGAAGGCATGTCTGGAGTTATAATAGTTTGTGTGAGCTATGAATATAGGTAATTGTTTTCACAATAACTATATCATCCTATGATGAGTACAGACACACATTAGAAAGTCCCAGCATTGATTCATAAGTAGCATTGTTGCATTAAGGATTAGTGGATCAATGCCATGAGCACGCACATATATAAAGTGTACCGGGACGTTTGTTCAGGTATTCTGGGCCTATTTTGGAGCCATCTGTTTCTGCACATGTACGTACAGCTGTTTAAACATCCCGGCACACTATATGTTGTTCAATACTTGAACATGTTCCATGTCATATACTGCTCCATATTTCCGTATCCACTTCTCTTTACTTAGAAACTTTTTCTTCCAGCAGTTGCATTTGCTTTAAAATAAATACATTATTTTGCCTAATTTTGGTAAAATGTTCCTATTTTTAAGTGTCTTTCAATGTGTTTTTGTTTTGTATACACTGGCACTGTCTATGGAGATTTGAACTACTGATTGCACTGCAAACTGTGATGTTGTGTGTGGGTGTGTGTGTGTGTGTGTGTGTTTGTGAGTGCATGCATGTGCACATGAGGCATGTCTGTAGATTCACATGTGCACATCTTCCCACATATGCAGAAGTGAAGGATGACCCCATCTACTCCTACAGAACTCTCTGAGGCATGACAGCGAGGTTGGCTTCATCCCTGGAGGCTTTAATTTACTGCCCCATCACACACACACACACACACACACACACACACACACACACACACACACACACACACACACACACACACACACACACACACACACACACTCATTATGGCTATTATCTGGGCTTTTGGAGCCTTTTTTACTACCTAATGAAGGGCTACGGTTGCCATTTCTCAGCTGATGGTCACCATAGTTACCACGAGAAAAAGAGAATTAGTGTATTTAAACAAGAGAAGACTCAAAGTAAAGCACTTTGTGAACCCGGTGCCTGTTAACCAGATAAATCACTTCCTTTAAAGAATGGTTCCGGTTCATACAACATGAGGCAACATTCTGAACACCTCTAAAACTTACCTGATCGATGCAACAAGATTATTGTTTTTTTCACTTTCTTTCTCTCTTTTCTCTCTCTCACTTTTCCATTTTTTCTTTAACTCTTTTTCTCTTTCTTTCTTCCACATTCCCCTCTGCCTGTTTGGTACAGTATAAAATCATCATAATAGTCACCATTTTGAGAGGGCGGATGCACGAAGGGCCTGATTAATCACTAAACTCATTCTGCTGTACGGTGGGGGCAATGATTCTCTAAGCAGACGTGTACGTCTCCAACAATTAGACGTGGCGAGGCTAATGCTGCATGAACACTGGCCTATTGAGAGACACTCGGGTCAGTCTGAGGAGGCGCCTGTCAGCCTCCTTCGGACAGTGTATGTGTGGTCATCTGGCTTCTGGGGTTCAGGATTTACAATAAAGCAATTTGCAATGTGTTCTTTGTGTTTAACTTGTTATTTATTCATTCTGTATGTAACAAGACCTACACCTTTTCCAAAAACACAACTGCATTCCACTGCAAGCACATGCCTTTTTACACCCATGTTTACAGCACACATGTGAGCCTTTGTGTCAGCATGAAGAGACACAAAGGGGCATATGATGTGTTGAAGAAAATAGTAAGTGATTTTGGATCGCAGCGGGGAAGCCCAGCCCTCACACACACCCGCGGGCCGCAAACCCCCCCGCGCACACACACGCACACACATACACACACAATGGGCCTCTGCAGGCCTTCCTGAGGCTAAGTGGCATTAACCTCTTTCCCTCATGGGGCCCAGACAAAAGCCCCAGAGGAGCACAGATAATCACCTCTCTCTGGCCCCTCCCCCACCACACGAGCCCAGCTCATGTCTGCGCTCTACAGTCCAGGAGCATCATGCCACACAATGTTACCAAAGCCCATACATTTTTGTGAAGCAAACTAAAATATGACAATGACCTACTGTGGAAACACATTTTGTAAAAACAGCTCGTACCAAACACAGTGAATTATGGTTAGTTATTGCTAAAGGTATGATTGTATTATTCCTCTGGAAAAGTTAATCTAAAATAATATGTAAGGGAAACTTCCGTCTTCGGTTTGTTAAGCTTTAAAAGTCCCATGTGAACAGGACGACACATGAGAGGCCTGGACATGTACACAGATCATCATCCTCTCCTCCAACCACATTCACATTTATTAAGTTGGGAAGTTGGCTCTGTTTTTAATTTGTTCTTCTTTTGCATCTCCCTCTATGTGCTTAAACAGAAATAGAAAAAAGCAGGACAGATACAGGTAAAGAATATACAGGACTTACATGTACATGAGTAGTGTTCATGTAAATACAATATTTTTATATTTAAAAAGCATCAATGACCAACGGCAAAAGAAAAAAGAAAACGTCTTTATGCTGTGGTATGTAAGTTGTAGACAATACAAGTAGTGAAAATAAATAAATACTGAGTGGATATACATGACCGGAATGACTACGAACAGTATGGATAAGTAAAGATGTCTCCAGTTTATCAGCCTGTAGCATTTATATAGACAGTGACAGCTGATTATTTTATATGAACTGTAAAATGATCTACATGTCAGTGTTAGAGGGTAATTGTCTGGCTGGTGTCAGTGTTCTTCACACTGACCTCTGTCCTGGAGCCTCCACAGACTCAGGCCAAGTCAGGTCCACAGATGAAGTCACATGTTCAACATATCAAATATGCATCATTTGTACTGTATGTGTGATACCCACAGTATAATCTGGCTGATATATGAAGCGTACTGTGTGTGTGTGTGTGTGGAAGGCCACTGAACAGCTGAGGGTGGGGGAGGTATTGAAGTGGGAGTCATTGGTGTGTAACGGCACACACGCCCAACCTTGATTGGCTCAGTTTTCCCCCACACTCCTCTGCCAGGAGTATTTTCCCCATAATTCCCTATATTCCTCTTGAAACAATGCTTTAATTTCCGCTCCTCTGCTGTCTGTCCCTCATTGGCTCTGTGACGAAAAAAATAAAAAAGAGTCAAACACATTTAAAATGTCGATGACAACATGGAAGACAGATGATGATCGACATGTTTAAATGTCTGCATTAATCTACATAATAAAGTATCATCTGCACTCGCCACTTTTAAAACAGCACTGAAACCCATTTATTTAAATCTGCTTTTAACCTTTCTTGTTTTATTGCGATACAAATAAAATGTATTATTGTTATTCATTATTATAATTGCAGCTTAAAGTTACCGTTAAAATGGCGAGCCAGAAATGGTTATATTTACTTGAAATCTGTTGTGAATAAAATGGCGAGCCCTACAGATTTATAGTCAAGCAATAACGATGGTAGTGAGGGAGGTGGGGAGACAGAGGAAAGGAAATACTGTGTCGGGGCAGGATGGGGACGGGTGGGGGGGTTCAGAGTCTGGTGGAGAGAGATAACAGCTGAGTTGTCATGTGAGAGGCGTGTCACAGTGAGCGACTGGCCCACAGAGATAGGGCCAGAGCCCACCACAGTAATCTGCTCTACAAACACGCACTCAAATCCACAAAAACACACCTTATCAATGATCAAATTTACTCAGGCGAGGTGCTCATCAAAACCTGTATGCTCAGTAAACCCCCAATATAAAGCCCACAAAGTAACTGTGTGTGTGTGTGTGTGTCGGCATCTATGTGTGTATGGAAGTTAGTGCAAGTCAATGGTAAATGTACTGCCTTACGAAGCACTTTTCTACCTTAACGGTTACATTTGGCCTCACACAGTTCTCAATTCATCCACACAGTCTCACACTGATGGCTCTGGCCCGTCCATCGGGAGCCATTTAAGTCTTGCTCAAGGACACTTGGACATGTGGACAGGAGGAACCAGGAACCAGGGGCCAACTGCAATGAATGGACATCCCACTCTACTTTGCGAAGCCACAGTCCAGGTACTTGTTGTACGAGGAGAACACAGGGGACTACCCTGCTTCTCATCCAGAGCTACATGGGATATATGTAGATCTGTTTCCTCCCTGTAGCCATTTGACGGACCAAACAATGCCCACATTCAGGTAAAAAAAGATGGTGTGCTCTTTTGTCACCCCAACTCAATCAGGGGGGCCGGGGAATATTGATACCAGGCCATTAGTTCTCTAACAGGGGAAGATATGCGCCATCTTTCCATCTTGCTTGTTTCAAAGAGTTAGAATTGTGTCTGGGTATCATAATGTGGTGATTTTAGACAGATGCAGATCTGTGATTTTACAGGTATGTACTTCTGAAGTCTGGAGTGCCAAGTGTCCACATCCACAATGCATCCTGTCAGGTGACCTTTCTGCTGACTTCCTGAGAGTCCGCTATGAATGCTGACGCGATTCCCCTGAGTTTGTTTGTAAGTTTATTCCTAATGACATATACTAGTGTTATATCTGTTAAAGACATGCCTAAAGACAGACAGACATTCATTGTGTTATAGTTACTGTAGAGGCGCTAACCTTAACCAATTTAAGTATTAGAGCCACTAGGTGGGCGAACGGGAGAACATGTTTGGACGCGTGTTCTGCCACAAACAAATCCACTGTCCATTCCAGCACTGTCTTTTCTATACATTTATTCTGTGACTAATCCGTGACACCAACGCATACAATCACCTTACATGTTGGTCACAGCACACCACAAGACAGTATACAACACGATCACACTGACACGATCACGGTGACACGACCACAGTCAAAAACCATTGTGCTTCCCATCCACACACCTGTTCCCATTAGCAGGCTCTTACCTATATGCCCTTTTGAAGTTAATGTACCACCCTGTGTTCCAATGAAGGAACTGCATGTCCTCATTCACCCAGTGTTTTCCTCAAACAACAAACACCATTATGGCTCCAACAGTTACTGTACATGATATACTTTTTGGTATGTGTTTTTAGTGGAAAATAATTTCTTCAGATAGTCAACATATTTTAGATTTAAAAATGATAAATTACATATTAACAAAGTGTCAACAGCGTTCATTATTAACCTTGAAAAAGTGTTTTGACAAAATAATCAAGGCTCAAGAAAAATCTTTCTCTGCTATTGCTGTGTTTCTAGAGCTTTTAACAGCATCTCAAGCGTCTATTTTATTTGTGTTAATATCCAAAGAGACTTACAGTACATGTTTGCTCTCTACACCGTAGACACAGCAACGGGCAGCAATTCGGGGTTAAGTGTCTTGCTCAAGGACACATCGACATGGACTAGTGGAGCCGGGGCTTGAACCGCTGATCCTATGAGCCACAGTAAGGCCCAACAATCATCAAATGTTTTCACATGTTATAACAGTGTCACAGTACTTCTTCATCAACCAATCACTGGTAGTTTCATGTTGCCTTTAACTTTAACTAATTTGTAGATAACAGATCAATAAAAATGATCGAACATAACATTAAGTAACATTTTCACAGAAACATCTGTCTATGCTCCCTTTGTTGTGGCAACGGCGCTGCGTGTACTGCCGTTAGCTCAGATGAATTTTGCTACATTTTGTGTCTTTATTAGTCTATCACTAATCGCATATGAAATAAAACATTCATCCACATTTGAAAAGGAAGCGTGGGGATTGGGTTAGGTGCAGCAGACTGTGAGACGATCCTTGCCCACAGCCGACCAACCAGCCAGGCCTGCTGGATCAAACACCATCGAGCTGCCAGAGAGGAGAGGGAGGAGAGTCCAGATGGAAGCTAAGCTAACCTAGGACCTGAGGCTACCTCACTATCCAGCATGGTGCTGGCTGTCCGACGTCACAGAAACATGAGATGGATGAAAGCAGCGGGAGGTCGGTGACTGTTGAGCCCACATCTTCAGAGAACTGGATGCATCGTGGTCCAGGATCAAGCTGCACTTGACGGGCGGCCAGAAGAACAGAGAGCAGGACTCCAGGGGCCAAGAGGAGCTGGACTCTGTGTTTACATCATGAGACAGTCAGAGGATGGACAATGTTTTCCTCAGGTTGACTTTTGAATGAGAAGATGTCGGCAATATTATCGGTTGTTTATATTCCTTATGCAAATAAGGAATATAAACATGCAAATTCATAAATTATGCACGACAGGAATATATTACTGTTTTTGTTTTGTTTGTCATGTTTGTTGCGTTGCAACTGAATGTTGACATGCATCCCTGTGTTACATAATGGTAATAAACAAACCTCGAATCCTTGAGCTTATCTTTATCTCACACATTATCTAACTGCAGAAGAACATACAATGCACTTTGTTCATCCTGTTGAATTCCCTGTCTGCTCGTGAGTCTCCACCCCCGGATTCCGCCCACTGCCACGCCCCTCTCCTTCATCCCAGCTGTTGTGCATTGCCTTGATCACCGGCAGGTGATTTAGGGACCACTGCGTACCTGGCTCATTTGTCGGGTTGTTCCAGTTCGCTTCTTCAGGTGAGAGTGGATCACAAGAGCGGTTGAGTTGCCCTCCCGACTCTGGAGCGTAATCCGTCCGGCGTGCTTCAAGAGCATCCTTCACAAGAGCGGTTGAGTTGCCCTCCCGACTCTGGAGCAGGGGAGGTGGATCTCCTGTGTTCGCTGGACATTACCGGTGGTATTAGTTTGTCTATTCGTTGTGTTTTGTTTTGTCGCAATAAAGTCCGCCCTTGGAACTTGAACTGCTGCGTCTGTGCATTTGGGTCCTCAACACCACATCCCCCCTAACAGAACAACCCGACCAAAGATGACGGACCCAGCCGCCGCAGCAGCATCGCTTTCTGCAGATCAGCTACAGGGGGCGGTTGCCTCGCAGGGCGCTCTCCTCGGCCAACACCAGCAGGTGTTGCAGGACTTACTGAACTCCCAGCGTACCATCGGGTCCCAGATGGAGGAGATCGGAGGCATGTTGCACAACCTCTCGTTGCGCCGCCCCGCCGCCGCGGAGCCGGTCCCGGAGGACGAGGAGTCCGCCTGCACCCGTAAGTCCTTTGTTCCCTCTCCTGTGCCTTATGGTGGAGCGTCTGGGGAGTACCGAGGGTTCATGCTCCAGTGTCGGTTTGTCTTCACCCAGCAGCCCCGCACGTACGCCTCGGACAATGCGAAGGTGGCATATACGGTGGGTTTGCTACGTGGTAAGGCGCTGGTCTGGGCTGAGGCGTGGCTCCACAGACGCTCTACTCGGGTCTCCTACGAGCGCTTCAAGGAGGCTTTCGAGAGCGTATTCGACCACCCGGTGTACACCCGGGACGTTGTACAGCGCCTGCTCAGTCTCCGCCAGGGGTCCACCAGCGCAGCAGAATACTCCGTGGATTTCCAGATTCTGGCGGCGGAGTCGGGTTGGGGGAGTGAGGCGCTGAAGGGAATATACCGCTGCAGACTGTCGGAGCTTCTGAGAGATGAACTGGCCGTCCGGGACGAACCGGATTCCTTAGAGGAGCTCATCGCTCTCACAGTCAGGATGGACAGCCGTATTCGGGAACGCCGTCGGGAGAGGCACTACCGGTCTTCCAATCCGGTGCGTCAGTTTACTTCCGCTCCCGGCTCTCAGCCCCCGAGCCCGGTCGGACGGTACGGCCAGGAGCGCGCCCGCTCCCCTTCCTTGGTCCCTCCCCCGTTGGAACCGGAGCCGATGCAGCTCGGGCGGATTCACCTCTCTCCGGAGGAGAGAGAGAGAGACGCCTCCGCACAGGAAGCTGCCTGTACTGCGGGGAGTCGGGACACCGCAGGGCCGTGTGCTCCGCTCGGCCAAAAGAGAGAGCTCGTCAGTAGGAGTGGGGGTGCTGGCGAGTGGGTCAAGGAGAATTCCCCATTCTGAGTCTCGGTCATTGTTTCCTGCCACCCTGAGGCTGTCATCAGGGCCTTTGCACCTGTCAGCCCTCATTGATTCCGGGGCTGAACAGAACTTTTTGGACACTGACTTTATTAGGAGTCAAGGAATTCCTGTGGAGGCGCTAGAGTGCACTCTGCTGGTGAGCGTATTGGATGGCAGTTCACTGGCGGAGATAATTAAATTAAATAATTAATTAAATATTCACCAAGCTGGATCTCCGCAACGCTTACCACCTGGTCCGAATTCGCGAGGGGGACGAATGGAAGACGGCCTTTAACACACCCCTGGGACACTTTGAATATTTGGTGATGCCGTTTGGACTAACTAATGCCCCTGCCGTCTTTCAGGCCCTGGTGAACGATGTCCTCCGCGACTTCTTGAACCGTTTTGTGTTTGTGTATATTGACGACATTCTCATCTTCTCCCCGAACCCCCAGGAGCACACCAACCATGTTCGCCTGGTTTTGCAACGGCTGTTGGAGAATCAGCTCTTCGTGAAGGCTGAGAAGTGTGAGTTCCACGTTACATCTGTGCAGTTCCTGGGGGTCTTTATCGAGGAGGGTCAGGTGAGAAAGGACCCCGAGAAGGTTAAGGCAGTAACGGAGTGGCCGGTGCCCACTTCAAGAAAGAAGCTTCAGCAGTTTCTGGGGTTCGCCAATTTCTATCGTCGGTTCATCCGGAACTACAGCCGAACGGCAGAACCACTGACACGACTCACCTCTTCCAAGGTCCGTTTTTCATGGACCCCAGAGGCCGACGGGGCTTTTCGGGCCCTCAAGGATCGGTTCGTCTCGGCCCCGATCCTGGTCCACCCAGACGAGACCCGCCAGTTTGTCGTCGAGGTGGACGCCTCGGACACCGGAGTCGGAGCTGTACTTTTCAGCGGTCCGCTTCCGACTCCAAGCTCCATCCTTGTGCCTTCTTCTCCCGCAGATTGTCCCCGGCGGAGAGGAATTATGACGTTGGCAACCGCGAACTGTTGGCGGTCAAGTTAGCCTTGGAGGAGTGGAGGCACTGGCTGGAGGGATCGGTGCTTCCCTTCATTGTATGGACCGACCACCACAATTTGGAAGATATCCATTCGGCGAGACGCCTCAATTCCCGCCAGGCCCGCTGGGCTTTGTTCTTCACACGCTTCAACTTCACCATCACCTTCCGACCAGGGCACAAGAACACCAAGCCGGACGCACTCTCCCGTCAGTTTGCTCCGGAGGAGGGAGGTTCTACTCTTGACACCATCCTGCCCGCCTCGTGCGTGCTGGGTGCAGTCACCTGGGAGATTGAGAGGGTGGTACGTGAGGCCCAGCACACCCAGCCTGATCCCGGAGGAGGTCCCCCGAACCGCCTGTTTGTTCCTGAGGCCGCCCGTTCCCAAGTCCTGCGGTGGGCCCATGAGTCCCGTCTCTCGGGCCACCCGGGCATCCGCTGAACTATAAACTGGCTCCGCAACATGTTTTGGTGGCCGTCTCTCGAGGAGGATACGCGTTCGTATGTGCTGGCCTGCACTACGTGCGCCCACAACAAGGCTTCGCATCGACCTTCCGTGGGGTTACTCAGACCACTTCCTGTGCCCCAACGCCCGTGGTCCCATATCGGGGTGGATTTCGTTACTGGTTTCCCTCCATCTGACACCAACACCGTCATTCTGACGGTTTTGGACCGGTTTTCAAAGGCTGCTCACTTAATTCCCCTGCCCAAGCTTCCATCGGCCCGTGAAACCGCCGATCTGCTAGTTCTACATGTGGTGAGGCTTCATGGCATCCCGGAGGACATAGTTTCGGACCGCGGTCCTCAGTTTTCGTCCCAGTTGTGGAAGGCCTTCTATCACACCCTCGGCGCCACGGCCAGCCTCTCCTCAGGATTCCACCCACAGACGAATGGCCAGACTGAGAGGATGAACCAGGCGCTCGAGGCCATCCTCAGGTGTGTGACCGCCACCAATCCCTCGTCATGGAGCCGTCACCTTCCGTGGGTCGAGTACGCCCACAATTCCCACACATCTACTGCCACCGGGCTGTCCCCATTTGAGGCCTCTTTGGGTTTTCAGCCTCCCCTGTTCCCCAGCCAGGAGGTTGAGGTTGCCGTACCTTCGGTCCAAAGCAATGCCCGTCGTTGTAGGCGCGTGTGGAGAGAGACTCGGGCCGCTCTACTTCGCACAGCAGAACAGAACAGGAGATCGGCGAATCGACGGCGTGTTCCAGCCCCAGACTACCGTGTTGGTCAATTGGTGTGGCTTTCGGCCAAGGACATCCCCCTCCGCACCGAGTGTAGGAAGCTCTGCCCCAGATATGTCGGCCCTTATCCCATCATCTCCATCGTCAACCCGGTGTCGGTAAAACTTCAGCTGCCTCGTTCCATGAGAATTCCCCCAGTATGTCATGTCTCTCTCCTCAAGCCCGTTGTCTCCAGTCCCTTAAATCCTCCGTCTGTACCCCCTCTACCCCCCCCGTCTCATTGAGGGGGGCCCCGTCTACACGGTCAATCGCCTCCTGGATGTCCGCCGGCGGGGTAGGGGATATCAGTACTTGGTAGACTGGGAGGGGTATGGCCCAGAGGAACGGTGCTGGGTGCCCCGTTCTCGGATTCTTGATCCGGGGCTCATTAGAGACTACCATCGACAGAACCCTGGTTGATCCGGTGGTTCGCCAAGAGGCTCCCGTTAAGGAGTTAAAGTCCGCCCTTGGAACTTGAACTGCTGCGTCTGTGCATTTGGGTCCTCAACACCACACCCCCCCTAACACATCCATGTGACTCATTCACATTGAAGCCATGTCCATCGCACAAATAGCATCACACCACTCTCAGAAAAAACAACTCTATTAGAAGCCAGCAAACACAGTGCTGCCAGATATGGAGAGTCTATCCATCACTCACCTACCTCCGCAATGTTGTTACTGTACATCTCAGCCTCTTAGGAAAGTTTTTGTAGGAAGAAGATACTGCCAATGAGGAAACATGAGGGCCTTAGATGAGCCATTCGTTTTCAATCCTCTGAAGGAATAAATGCATAAATGCAGTATGTTTTCATCAGCAGCTTTTTTTAAACACAATTTGCGCAGATGGTAAATCTAAAAAAACACTAGCACCACCTAAAGGAAGCTTTGTTAATTATAATGGATGGTAGATGGACTTGTGTTTATATAGAAGCTTTGTATTAACTATGCACTTTTCACTTCATGTCAACATTCACCCATTCACATTCATACACTGATGGCAGAGGCTGCCAAACAAGGTGCCACCTGCTTATCGGGAGCTCCCAATTTGCTACATAGGAAACAAAACAAATATATATGGAGGTTGGTGTCACACCGCGGTGAGGTTTGTCTTGTCTTGGGTTTTTGTCTCATAACTTCCTGTTTTATTTTGAAGCCTAACTCCCCTCTCGTTTCAGGTCACTTACCCTTCCTCACGTGTCACCGGTCTGATTGGCTCCCCGATCCCTGATTGATTCCACATGTGCTTATAGTCGGTGTATTCCCTTTGTCTTGTGCCAAAGTGTTTCATCCTTGTCCGTGCACCTAAGCCCTTATCCACAGTCATAGTCGATTTTGCCAAGAGTTTTTGCTACGCCACGCAAGTTATTTTCTGTTTCCTCCTTGGAGAGTGATTTTTCGTTTGTTAAAGTTTTCTAGTTTAGCTTCGATTTTTGTTTTTATAATCTGTTTTCTTTCCTCCCCTTTGGAGCAATTTTGTGCTTAATTGCTACTAGATAGTTGTAGAGCCTCATGTTTAGGTGAGCCTTTTCTTTTGTCCCGTTGATCAGTAGTTTTAGTTTTCCTCCTTTGGGAACGATTCATGTTTTAAGATCTTCCATGTTTCTAGTGAGTTGTTGTCTCTCCTTTTATTGGAGAATTTCCTTAGTAGGAAGGTTATCTTCCGCGAGTAATCCTTGCCAGGACTTAGTAAGTGAGTTTTTCATAGCCCAATTGTTTGTCACACTTCAAAGAGGATCTGAAATCAATAAAGTGTGCTGGTATGTGATATATTCTGCATCTGAGTCCTCATTTTAGTCCAGGCCTGACAGTTGGAGGATGAATTAAGGAGTTTCACCGAAGCTGCTCGGAGGTCTGCTGGTTCTTCTGTATCTCTTTCCAGACAGCAGCAGGTGAACACGTTGTGGCTGGGTGGGTTTTGTCTTTTAATATCCCTTTAGCTCTTCATAGACTCCTCTTCTCACCAACATAACTGATGCTCAGTTGATGGTATCAATGATGTTCTGGGCGGTTTTGATCCCATGCTAGTTTGTAATGTTTCCAGTCAGCATGCTTTCTATTGCCCTTCTGTAAAAGTTAACAAGAACTTGGTAAATGGACCCGTACTTGTATAGTATACTTCTATAGTATACTTGTATAGCACTTTTCTAGTCTTCCGACCACTCAAAGCGCTTTAACACTACATGACATCATTCACCCATTCACCCACTGATGGGAGGAGCTACCATGAAGGAGCCACATCTGATTGTCAACCATCCATACACCGTAGAACAGCTACGGGAGACATTTAGGGTTAAGTGTCTTGATCAAGGACACATCGACATGGGCTAGCGTAGCCTGGGATCGAACCGCCGATCCTCTGATTGAAGGACGACCCTGCTCACCACTGAGCCACAGTCGCCCAACTTGGCATGGGAATTTAGCAATCATTTGTACCCGCAAACTGAGAAACATGCCACCACTCGTGCTACTGATGCGCATCGGCTAACATCAACGTGGGACACGTGTTTACGCTCTAGGAGGAGGACTCGGTCTAGGAGTTATTTCTGACCGGGCACCGTGGTGGGACACACCGGGTCCTCCTCCTAGAGCGTAAACACGTGTCCCACGTTGATGACGTGTCACCACCACCGTAGATTAGCGGCGGCCAGTTGCTGTTGGCCGATGCACATCAGTGGCACGAGTGGTGGCATGTTTCTCAGTTTGCTGGTACAAATGATTGATTATGAGTATCTCGCTATCACCTGGATTGGTCTACTTACAACTGAGGTGGCCCGTGCCGGTGCCTATCTCTGGACCAGCGACAAGCTTGCTAGCCATAGCTAGCATAATCAATAATATGTAGCTATGTGCCAACAAACTATGGAACACTCGTGCCACTGATGGGCACGGATGTTCTTTATCACTTTGTGTTGTGTCTATTTCTCTTTTCTTTTGAGAAGATAACTGAGACTTCTTCTAGCTTTGAGGCACCGCTTTGTAAAGCATAGAGAGTCTTCACTTCATATTAGGTCAAAGAACATGCTTAACTAATACTCAACTAATGAGTAGTAACTACTCATAAAACAATGCTGTAATTCATGATGAATTCACATCATGATTTACAGCATTGTTTTTATCATCATCACTAGGGATGGGTATCGTTTGGGTTTTTTCCGATACCGGTGCTAAACCGATACTTTTAAAACGATACCGGTGTCTAAACGGTGCCTGAACCGATACTTTTTTATTGCCAAGGCAATTTTTTTTCTTCAAATTGAACAATGTATTAACTGTTTAAAGTATAATAAATAAATACATACAAAACACTTGACTTCAAACTACAGCTTCAAACCTTTTAACTTTAAACAATATATATTTAAAAGAAGAACAGACACAAGCATTATGGCCTAATGGGACCGTGTGCAACAGAACTCAGACTCTGTTGGATTCTACAAACTGCTGCTTTACTGGACTACACGTCCACATTAATATGAATGATGACGTTTAGTCCAGTAAAGCAGCAGTTTGTAGATTGGAAATGGAAAGTAACAAAAAGCAAACAGGGAAATTGATGACAACTGGGAGAGATTTGTTCCATCAAGCCGTGCTCGTGTCTCCAGCGATCTCTGTGTGCGCACTGTGTGTGTGTGTGAGCGCTGGAAGCCCCGCCCCATCAAGCCCCGCCCCGAGCCCCGCCCCCTCGAGCCCCGCCCCCTCGAGCCCCGCTCTGCATGCAGGCAGACAGAGAGCACAGCAGCGAGTGTGCTCTGATCCGTGCTATTTTAATAGAGTATCGATACATCACAATCTTAGCGTTTTTAACGTACGGGTACCGCGCTACCTTTTTAGTATCTATATACCGTCCAACTTTACAGAGTAGTATAAAAAAAGTATTTAAATCGGCTCAGGCACTGGAAGGAAGCACCGAAATCTGCGTTGCTTTTCGGTCCGGTAGGTACCGGACGTGTTGGTTCTCGGTACCCAACCCTACTAATGAGTATTCATGTTGGAATAATGCTTTATAAATGATGAATGCTTTACGAATTCTAAATAGTGTGTACTTATTATAAAGTGCTACCAATGCTTGCCATTTAAAAAAAAAAATTTGAATGGTTTTACATACTCTACATACTAAATACAGAATATCTCCTCAACCACAAGGGCTATTTGAATCATTTCAATTTAGATTTATATTAATATTTATGGTTGAATCGTGTTCTAAACATGTAAAATTGACTATGCTCTTGGAAGGCCAGGCTTTGTATTTATTTTGCTATGTCACATGAGTTGCTCTGGTATTGATTCATGGGGGTACGAGGACATGGAGAGTGAGGAAGAGCTCCAGAATTCAGCCCCTATTCTGGGGTTTACCCATCTGATCTGGATATTGACAGACAAAATTATTGATCATTAATTATACAAATGGTTTTGATTTATTTTCTTCAAAATGTTTATATAAGTAACAGTAGTATGTTTGGAAGATATTATTATTGGTTTCTGGGTGATGTTGATGTGATTTATTTGTATCATTGCGTTTGAGTTGGTTTGCTCGATGTCTGCAAATGTGACCTTTTTAGCCACACGCCCCGCGGCGCCCATTATCGGACGAGAAAGAGGAACATAAGTCAAGTGACGTTTCCTAAAGGATCTCCAGAACCGCAACGTTGATTAACTTAACCGTAACGTTTCACTATATCGTCAATAAGCACACTTTACAAAGTCGGATTTCAATAAAAGACACTTCTTCGTAACCCTACGAGCTTGTATGAATATAATAAAGTATGATACTTCTTCTACTTCGACTTTTCCACACTGGAGGCTTCCGTGATCGTGGAAGGTTTCTTAAAACGCGTCACGCGTCTTAAGCAGAGATTTATGCCAATGCACCAAAACCAATGGTGTTTAGACATAAAGGTTATAACTTTTAAAATGTTTAACCAAATGACACAGTTTTTTGACTAAAACTCCATGTTAATTCCCCAAGGCTTTGATTTATTGTGATTTGTCTTAAAGATTCTGATTATTTAGGTCATTATCTTTACAACGAGATATCTTACAACTCTGTAGGTTGGCCTTGGAGCATTTGGGGGAAATCTTGCTCATATCATGCTGGATGTTCATAGAAGATCTTTGTCTTCTAAAGCTGTATTAGAAAATGAATTAATATCAGACAATCATATTGATGTGTTCTGTCTTACTGAAACCTGGCTGACACATGAGGAATATGTCAGCCTAAATGAATCTACTCCTCCAAGTTATGTTAATGCAACTCATGTGAAAGCCTTGTTCTTAGTCTTTCACATCCAACCTGGAAAACAGTACAGCCTATTCTGTTTGTTGTGGTATATCGGGCACCAGGTACGTATTCAGAATTTATATCTGAATTTTCTGAGTTTTTGTCAAGTTTGGTCCTTAAGACTGATACTGTTATTATTGTAGGGGATTTTATGTGGATATTCATGTGGATGTCAGCAATGATAGCCTTAGTGTTGCATTTAGCTCATTGTTGGATTCGATTGGCTTCTGTCAGAGAGTACAGGAACTGACTCACTGCTTTAACCACACCCTCACCTTGTTCTTACATATGGCATTGACGTGGAGCATTTAGTAGTGTTTCCTCAGAACCCTCTTTTATCAGACCAGTTATAAGTAAATATAATAATAATAATAATAATAATAATAATAATAATAATAATAATAATAATATAAAGTTAAAAGTTGCCTTATAACGTTTGAGCTTATACTACCGGATTGTACAGCATTAGGCAAGAGTTTTTACACCAGATGTCTAACTGACGGTGCTGTTGCTAGATTTAAGGAAGCGATTCCTTCTGTATTTGATTCAGTACCATGTCTCAATATAAAGAGGACTTCTGTGCTAACTTTACTCCCTCCCAGATTGATCAGCTCGTCGATGGTGCTACTGGCTCATTGAGAGTGACACTGGACTCGATAGCCCCTCTAAAAAAGAGGATCATTAAGCAAAGGAGGCTCGCTCCATGGTACAACCCTCAGACACCGTATATTGAAGCAAGCATCAGGAAGCTTGAGGGCATATGGCGTTCCAACGGTCTGGAGGAGTCCCGGTTGGTTTGGCGGGATAGTCTGAGAACATATAAGAAGACCCTCTGTCATGCCAGAGGAGCCTACTACTCATCACTAATAGAGAAAAACAAGAGCAACCCTAGGTTTTTTTAAAAGCTGTGTTCACACCAAAGGCTTCAAAGGGGGCGTGGCTTATCTCCGTCGCTTCTCTCTGTGAAAAAAAGAACGCTGATTCTCAACGCTGATTGGCTGAAGCAACTATGAGTCACGCGATTTTTTTCGCCTGAGTTGGGAAATTTCAACTCGCGCGAATTTGCGCCGCGTCCTTCGCTCTGTTCGCCTCGCGTCA
Organism: Taurulus bubalis; assembly: GCF_910589615.1. NCBI lineage: Eukaryota > Metazoa > Chordata > Actinopteri > Perciformes > Cottidae > Taurulus > Taurulus bubalis. The sequence continues at coordinate 48,457,340 of NC_136589.1, read as the reverse complement.
AACGCGCCATTCGCGCTGCCCGGCGGAAAATTTGCGTCACATTTGGTGTGAATACGGCATTACTCAGTGTGAAAGAGACTTAAATTGTCATCACATATGCTGTATTATGCTACAATGTGACTTTTGTAACTTTTTTGGTTGTTGGTGTGCCGCAGCCTTTTTTTAATCGTAAAAAATGTGCCGCGGCTCAAAAAAGGTTCAATTCAATTCAGTTTATTTTATATAGCCCAACATCACAAATACAAGTTTGCCTCGGAGGGCTTTACAATCTGTACACATGACATACCTGTCCCGGACCTCACATCGGATCAGGAAAAACTCCCCCAATAAAGATAGTAAAAACCCTTTCACAGGGAAAAAAGGGGAAGTATGTCATTACTAGGCCAGCCACTATTGCAGGCTCAGACGCTCAACAATGGCAAATTATTTGCGGCAGCTAAATAATATTAGTTTGGACCGATTAAGTGAAATTGGACATTTTCCCACGGCACACCTGACGATCTCTCACGGCACACTGGTGTGCCGCGGCACAGTGGTTGAAAATGACTAAAATATATAATATAGATGTGACTGTGGCTCAGTGTGAGCAGGGTCGTCCTTCAATCAGAGGATCGGTTCAATTCCCGGCTCCGCTAGCCCATGTCGATGTGTCCTTGGGCAAGACACTGAACCCCAAAATGTCTCCCGTAGCTGTGACTACAGTGTGTGAATGTTCGTCAGTCTTGATTATTACATTTCATTTAGCTGATGCTTTTTATCCAACGCGAATTACAATAAGTGCATTCCACCATGAGTACAAACTCAGAACAGCAAGAATCAAAAAAGTACAATTTCTTCAAGAAAGCCAAACTACAAAGTGCAATCAGTAAGTGCCATTTAAGTGCTACTAAAGTGGGCAGGTGGCACCTTAGCTCCTCCCATTCATACACTTATGCAGTGTATGAATGGATGTAAATGGGGGAATGATGTCATGTAGTGTTAAAATGCTTTGAGTGGTCGGAAGACAAGAAAAGAGAGAAACAAATACAGGTACATTTATCATTTATACAGAAATGAAAAAGAAACTTTCACATAATTATCCTGGATACAAGGCAGGTGTCCTTTGTGTCTATATTTATTTGTTGTCTCTAAAAGTGTGAGCAAATGTAACATGTAAGCAGTAAGCACAGCCAGAGAGAGGATTGTAGCATCCAAAGTCTCTTGATACAACTGGGTGAAGGCATAAAGTAGTGTGAGTCATTCCCTGATTACTCAAAGACATTTCATTTTCTAGACTGGCATGTTTCCTTCACCTCCGGGTGCCTGTGCTCCATTTGGCCGTGCTCACGTGACTCCCACTTAAGTATAATAATGCACTCCACCGCTGTATGCAATGTGGGGTGAAATATTTGTATTTTGTTGTATTTCATCTGCAGGTTTCTCTGTCCAGATGTGCAGCTCTTCAAGCACACACGACTGATCAGCACAGAAGCTGAACCAGAACCAGAAATGTGTCACATCCTCCCATCAGCGTGTAGGATGTAGTGTGTGTTTGACTTTTTACTGCACTAACAACACTGATCTGCTGACAGGGAGCAGTCAAACAGACTGAAGCAATAGACAGACACGGAACCCCAGATTGCTCCTGATGGTTGCATGGCACCATATTGTATGTGTGTGTGTGTGTGTGGATGGGGATGTGTGAATGAGAGGCACATTTAAAGCACTATAAATGCAGTCCATCTATGTGACTGTAGTTAGATAGAGGCCATGAACACTATGCAACACAAGCAATCTTGGGGTAGTGGTTGAAAACATCCCCTATGAAATGGGACAACCCTTCAAGAGCCTGATACTTCATCAGTAGTTCACGTAAAGAGACGTGGCGAGCCACTTCATGGCAGACTAGTGGTGTTCTGTTGGCCAGCAACCTGTGCTGCCAGAGGAACAAGTGCTGCACTTTACTGCTGGACTTAAGCCAAATGTTGGGTGTACCACCCACAGTGGAAAATGAGACATGGAAATATGTCAAATAATGGATGGTCGCACACATTTTAGGATTGGACCACTGTGCCAGTATCAGTGTAATCTGCACCTATACTGCCATATTCTAGTTTATAGAAGTGGTTTTGAGCTGTAGTTATATTGTGTCTATTTTTTGTCTCCAAAGCTCTAAGCCTTCATGAGGGCTATACATTTCAGTTTTTGTTCAAAGGTGTTGTTTCAACTGTATAATCATTTTGGAGGATGTAGTTTGTGTTCCTGATTAACTGTATTGGATTATATTTCTATCTTTTGTCCCCCTCGTTAATATCAATAAGGGTAGGCTAAATACCAGAAAGACCTCTCTGGTCATTTAAACATGGTCGCCATGTGAACAGGGAGAATGAGTGATGAGAGCAAGATATTGCAAAAGGAGGCAGGTGTAAAACAAAGGACATCAGGTAGAGGGAGAGAGAAAGGGAGAGAGGGGTTGAGAGAGAGAGAGAGAGAGAGAGAGAGAGTTGGGGTCCAAAGTGGGAAAGATGAATGATGGAGTCTAAATGAGATGTCATTCCTATTAATGGGAAGAGTACCTGCCAGAAAGCAGGTTGATTAAATTGCAAAAGATATACATAAGCGGTGTTGCCTAGAGCAGCGGTCCCCCCCGGGCCGCGGCCTAGTACCGGTCCGTGGTCCCTTGGTACCGGGCCGCAGAGAAAGAAAAAAAAGTCGGAAAAATGTTTTATTTTGAAAAATGACCGGATACATCCGTCTGTGCGTAGCCTCCAACGTAACATCTTGACACATGTCAAGAGGTTACGTCATACGTTACCCCAAAAGTGAAACTTAAAAGTCCGTTACAACTCAGTGTTCTGGATTTAAATCAGGGCAGAGTTACTGAGATCGCCAAAAAGCTCTGAAACCCTGCCTCCATTTCAACATCCTGTCTTTGTGAAGTGGATTTTAATGAAGTGACAGAGTGACATAAAGGTTTAAGGTATGGAGTAGAGTCAGTAGACTGGACATAAACAACAGACGTCAGGGCTCGTTGTCTCCCGTCACCCCGAGACGGATCGGCTCGTAGCAGAGAAACAAGTCACAGAGACATCACAGCACAGAGACCACCCTCATCAAAATCACAAATGACCTCCTCATCGCTGCAGATTCTGGTCACATCAGCATCCTCGTCCTCCTGGACCTCTCAGCTGCCTTCGACACAGTCTCCCACACCATCCTCCTCACCCGCCTATCTGACTACCTTGGCCTCACCGGTTCAGCTCTCTCCTGGTTTCAGTCCTACCTCACAAACAGAAAACAGTTTGTCACCATCAGAGACTCCAGTTCCACCCCGGCCCTAGTCAACCATGGCGTACCTCAAGGCTCTGTGCTGGGACCCCTCCTCTTCACCATCTACATGCTTCCCCTTGGTCAGATCATCCGCCACCATGGTCTCAGCTTTCATTCTTATGCTGCCGATACACAACTATATCTCAGCACCAAACCATCCACCCAGCTACCCCCACAGTCACTTGTAAACTGCCTACATGCAATAAAAATCTGGATGTCATCAAACTTCCTAAAACTCAACAGCAACAAAACTGAGCTCATGGTTGTGGCTCCCAAGGCCCTGCTCCGGAAGGTTGGAGATCTCCACCTGGACGTTGACGGCTGTTCCTTCTCCCCATCCTTGGAAGTCCGCAACCTGGGTGTCATCCTGGACCCAACACTATCATTCCAATCTCATATCAGGTCCATTACCAAATCTGCCTTCTTCCACCTCAAAAACATCTCACGTCTCCGGCAATCACTCTCTGACTCTGTGGCAGAAACCCTTATCCACGCTTTCGTCACCTCCCGTTTGGACTACTGCAATGGAGTTCTCTCCGGGGTTCCCAGCAAAGCCCTGGACAGGCTCCAGTATGTGCAAAACTCGGCTGCCAGGGTTCTCACCCGCACCAAGCCCTGGCAGCACATCACCCCCACCCTCATCCACCTCCACTGGCTTCCGGTCAAGTCCCGCATCACCTACAAGATCCTCCTCCTCCCCTACAAATCCCTCAATGCCCTGGCTCCTCAGTATCTATCTAACCTCCTCCACCCTTACACACAGTCCCGGAACCTTCGATCCTCAGGCACGGGTCAGCTCTCCATCCCTCACACAAAATTGCGAACTTTTGGGGACAGAGCCTTCAGTGTGACAGCCCCCACACTTTGGAACTCTCTCCCCATAGAGCTCCACAACACACCATCTCTGGACACCTTCAAAAGCTACTGTCTAGCTACTGTTGCATTTGTTATGTTTATTTATGTCTTTGTTAAGCGTCCTTGGGTTTCATGAAAGGCGCTATATAAATCCTAGCTATTATTATTATTATTATTAAGTTCAGGGCTCCACTAATTCGGCGTAATGGTGAGTTGTATTTTTATGCACTTTATAATTGTCTTTATGCCAGTCGTATCATTTACGTCATATTTATTACGTCATATTTATTACGTCATATTTTTCGCCCGGTCCGTGGAAATATTGTCTGACACAAAACCGGTCCGTGGATCAAAAAAGGTTGGGTACCATATTGGGGACAATATGACCTGTGCAGCCTGGCTGCTGTCAGACACACACACACACACACACACACACACACACACACACACACACACACACACACACACACACACAGTCAAAAAGGCATCCATGCAAACATACACCTTTGCAAATATGTTCTCTCTCATACATATCCCATGTCATCATTCATACATGTGGCTCTGCAGCAAGGAAACAGAAGCCAAATAGAGATGGCAGCTGTACATTGTTTCTTAGATCTAGGCTTTGTTGTTCCTTTAAATTACTATCTCAATAGTTTGTTGCCTTGACGTCTGCCATGACTACAAAAATACAGCCTCCAAACCAGCATTACAGAGCAGACCTTCCCTTTGAAGTACACACACTGCCGCTGGCAGAAATCAATAGGAGGAGGATAAAATGCACTTCCATTTAATTAAGATAACCAGCACATTCTCACTCATAATCTCTTTCCTTCTCCATTTCCTTCTCCCTCCATCTTTCTTTCTGTGCTGTTACCCGTGTCCTTCCCCTCGGGGGAGGGGGTGTTGTCAGTAGGAATCTGGATTTAATTGTTTCCCAGATCAACGCCATGTTTGGCTTCCCCTGAGGCGTGTTCTCACTCCCCCACCCCCACAACCTCCTCTTTGAAATGCCGTCTAGGGAGTGTTCTGCAGCCGAAATGTGTTTGCTCTGGGGCAAATGGACTACTGGGGTTGACATCTTCAGCTCAATAGGATACTATTCATTGTATGTGACAACAACTGTTTTCAGCTGCATTTTTGTCGCAGATAAGTGCTGCTTTGGCTTCTGAAGAGGAAAGGGTTAGTACATCACTGACCACAAGAAAAAGAATCCAAAGGAGGGTGCTTATCTCACTGTTACTACTATTCATGAGGCATTTTCAACATAAGACACACTTCCTTCTGGTAACTGTTGAAAAACATAAACTGACGGGTTGAGTTTTTCATCTATACTAGCTTTGAGAGAATAAAACTAGAGACGATATAAGATGTGGACGTAGTCTCAGGGATGCCACCCATTGGTTTGTGGTCGCCATCCAGACGTACCAAGAGAGGGTGGAGCTAAGTACAACCAAAGACTGAATATGATATATTTAGGCAATCAAAATGCTAACTTGCACAAAGTGAAAATACACTAGGAGTTTTCATCTTACAGGGAGGATTGACTTCAGATTTCTGGAGCATGCATTAAAACCATCCTGTCGGTGTACAGAGAAGGTATTTCCAGACATCATAGTGGTTTTGGTTCTTCCTAGTGAGATCAATGTTTTCCGCTTCAAATTTGACAGCTCAAATAGCCAGACAGAGAAGATACCACTGCAACCGGATTGTAAACAGTTGAAGTCAACTTTAATACCCATGAAGAGCTTGTCATCTTGGATATAGAGCACAAACTAATGTAGAACATTTTCAAATAAGTTGTTGATGTTGTCCATGTTGAACGTAATGAACTGAACAGATCAGATACTGATCTAAAATGGAGGAAGCTGATTTTTTGGGATCCACTGAAGAAAAAGCATTTTTACTTTGTGGGAGGCAGAAAACCGCCTGTTCTTTATGATGACCATAACACACATAACAAATGCAGATGCTTCCATACAGGACATGTCCATTGAATAGATCTCTTAAATGAAAATTAAGTGAATCATATGCTATTGCCCTTACGGTCAAAAATAATTCAGGCGGTCTCCATGCTTAGCCCATGTTTACTTTAAAGCAAACATTTCAGCCTAAAAGGGCTTTTCCAGCTGATCTGTGTTGTTTTCTGGTGAATTATAATCGCTGCAGACATGTAAGGAACTCACATCTGCTGTTTTGGGCTAATACAGTGGTTCTCAAACTGTGGGGCGTCCCTTACCTGTCCTATAATAATAGGGCAGGTTCCTTCAAGAACCCACCCAGGGAGTTCAATCAAGAAACTACTCATATTCCATGGGTTTTATCTATTAACCCACCTACGGAGTTTTACTGATGGTCTCTTTTAATATTCCAAGGGTTACAAACTAGAACTCAGCCAAGGGTTTCATATCAAATCTACAGATAGTATTTGTCCTTAATATTTACCAATGATCCTTCTCTGCTCTAACCATGGCTTTAGTTCAGCAGGCCAACCTGGAGCTATGCAGCAGCCTTGGGCCTCATGCAGCTCCTAAAGGGCCGGGGCTGATGTAGTGCAGAGTAACCCACAACAAGCATGGTTCACAATCACATCTTGGCACACATCACATGAATAGACTTACAAAGGAACCCTTGAAAAACCCTTTCTTTAAAATAAGGTTTTTTTCAGAAGCAAATTGTTCTGGGCCCTTCAGGAAAAAAGCCAGACACACTAATATAAGTGACATCATCATCACAACTTCTGTTGTTGAAAATGACATTTGGCAACGTACATATTAAAACAATGAATCACTGGAGACATGATTCCACATATTACACATTTGTCATCATCATAATGTAATATTTATATTACCTATAGAAGTACTAACAGTCAAATTATTAAATTAGAAAAGGAGTAAAAAAGAGAGGTAGGGAGAATATGAGAACACATTGAGAGAGTGGTTTGCTAGGGCGGCGCTCTCTCTGTTTTGTCTGGGTCTGTTGTTTTCGTTGCCACTGCTGTTTGTTGGCATATAATCTCTGCCAGCACAGGGAACAGCACAGTATGGGATTGCATGAACAGCTCGGGTGTGAGCAGCTCGGCAAACGCAACTTTGGTTTGAATCACATGACACGGTGTTTGTGTGTCATATGCTCTCCATCCCCTCTGTCATTTTTAGATACAGTAGTAGAGTAAGTCCCGTATGCACAGCACAAATAGTATATATCCCCTTGCATCTCTGAACATTGTCCATTTACACCTATAATCATAGCATATCCATCCATTAAGGAAATACAACTACACTATAGTCAACCCCTGTAAACATGATACACTCATTAGTCAGCAGTGTACCACACATATTAGTTAGTGGGTACAAAGCTTCTACTAAAGTGGACTGGTTTCCTGACTGGAGAAGTGTTTCTGTAAGTGCAGAGACACAACAGGACAAACTCTGTGCTGGATGGATACTTCAGGTGAATGGCATGGTTAGTCCTACTTGTGGTTCCGGTAGGATCCCTCTCCCAGGATGTACAGAATGAACAACATGACTGCAGGATCATGCACTCTGAACAGGTACAACAAACACACTAATCTTTAACTAATTCTGCCCCCTGAATTAACTTGGGAATATTCATCAGGTAACTGGGATGTGTGATGTGATGTGTTGGTGTTCATCAGGTAACTGGGATGTGTGGTGTGTTGGTGTTCATCAGGTAACTGGGATGTGTGATGTGTTGGTGTTCATCAGGTAACTGGGATGTGTGGTGTGTTGGTGTTCATCAGGTAACTGGGATATTTGGTGTGTTGGTGTTCATCAGGTAACTGGGATGTGTGGTGTGGTGGTGATCATCAGGTAACTGGGATGTGTGGTGTGTTGGTGTTCATCAGGTAACTGGGATGTGTGGTGTGATGTTCATCACGCTCTCCAGTTGATCATAATGCTGCAGCTCGTGTACTAACGAGAACTAAGAAAAGAGATCACATTACTCCTGTATTAGCACTGGCTCCCTGTAAAATCAAGAATCATATTTAACCTCTTAACATTCCTGTAAAATTCACAAAAAACGCCTATCCAGGCATACCCAAAGTAAATTGAACGCTGTGGAATAAATGCATGGTCTTGGTCTCTTTTGAAAGGTAACAATCTGAAGTTTTTCCCCCAACAGTCAGAATCAATTTAAGGGCTATTTCAATTGAGTAACATAATTTGGAACACACATAAATAAAAGGTTTTCTATTTCAATTTTATTGTGAAATAGATGCCTGTAGGTGATTATAGCTGGGACTTATGAGCTGGAAAACACAATGGGATCATAGCCTAAAGCCTTACCTAGTCCCAGTAAAAAGTAGATTATAAAAATCACAGAAAATGAAGATTTTACACATGTTTTACTAAGGTGATGTCCAGGCGTTTTCCAATAAAGACCATTTGGAGACTCCAGTACCCAAAGTCACATATATGGTAAAAAGACTACTATTCTTGAACGCACAGTCTTCATTTTAGGCTCTAATGAAAGGTGACACTGAGAGGGATCCTATCCCATATACATATTCACTATGGCTGACAAGCATAAACACATTAGTGTTTTTTCCCCTAATTGAAACTAAATTGTGTGCATATAAGAGCGTTATAAAGATATAAACAAGTGGTTTGGTGGAAAAGCAGTTTATATTAAAAAAAACACACAGCAAACTATTTACATTTATACTAATAATAAACACACAGAAAACTATTTACATTTATACTAATAATAACACACAGAAAACTATTTACATGTGCAAATCTGGTTTTGCAATGTGACAGCTTGTAATGTGCATGAAAGTTTGTATTCCAGATTTGTTTATGTTTTTTTGTGCTCAGTGCAGAATCGTGGACAAGGTGCAAGGCTATTACATGCTATTAGCAGTGTGCCAATCATCGAAACAGTTCTTAGTAGGCTTCAGACACAAAGCCATATCACATGTGGGGCACTTTAGTGGCGTTTTTTGATGGCACTGCCTGCAGCGCAGCCGACCAATAGTGCTGTGCGCAGTGATGTACACAGGCCTGTGAGGTGCCCCGCGTGGACCAGGAGGTGGTACGGGTCTGGCTGTGGAGGGAGATCCCACCTCTGCCAGCTCCTCAGAGAGGTTCTCCCGGAATGCTTTCTGGCTCATTGGAATGCCTCCTTGGCCTTTTGCAAGGTCTTTGTGCAGCAGGAAGGCATTCACAATGGCAATGTCCATGAAATGATAAAAAAAGGATTTATACCATCTCATGGTCTTGTGGAGGACTTTGTAGTACCCGATCAGGGCGTCGGATAGGTCCACTCCACCCATGTACCTGGATGGACAGAAGTACACAACATTGAGAAAATATACCAAAACATAAACATATCAAACACACAAATTATTACATTTCGAAAGGACATAAAACATAGTTGAATATATAGTACATACCGGTTGTAATCATTCACCGCTGGTGGAACTGGGATGTCCCTCAATGCCCAGTGCCCATCTGCATTTTTGAGACGCCTTTGTATGGTGTTCTCCGCATGGGCCGTGTGGAGGGTTGAACACATGAAGACGTCCCTCGTGTCTCGCCACTGGACAAAGAGGAGGGAGTCCTTCCGCATCCAGCGAATGCTGCCACGGGCTGATTTTGAGACAAGACTATTTATTTTGCTTTTGGTGAATCCAATTCTGTTTGTGCGGATGGTTCCACACGCCCAGATCCTCTTTTGTAAGAGGTCAGTAAAAAGGGTTGGACTGGTATAAAAATTGTCCACATATAGCTTGTAGCCAGTGCCCAGAACATGTGTGTCAATTAGTTCCATCACTGCATCATAACTCAGTCCCTTGCCAGTCTTTCCCTGCATCTTGCCCTCATATATAGAAAAATCACAGGTATAGCCATTCCTGGAGTCCGCCAGAACAAAAAGTTTGAATCCCCAGCGAACAGGCTTGTTTTTCATACATTGCTTGATACCAATGCGGGCCTTGGTGGGAACCATTCTCTCGTCTATGGAAATGTCTTGGCTAGGGTGATAGTTAGTTCTACAGGCTTCCCTCATCTCCTCGTAGAGAGGTTTTATTTTGCGAAGTCGATCATAGGCTGGCGTGCCTCTTTTCTGCTCGTTTGCAGCATCTGTCTTCACGTTGCTGAGGTGAAGTGTCCGGACGATCCTGAGGAGCTTCTTTCCAGTCATGACTTTTTTTGGGAAAGGCAATTTCGTAAAACCAAAGTAGACCGCCAAGGACATAAATGAATACATGTCCTCCAATGTTGTAGCAATCCACAGGTTGGATGGTGCTTTGTAGTGAGTTGGCCCAAACTCATTGGTGTTTTGAACTATTGATTTTAAAATGGATGTGGTGAAAAACAGCTGGAACAGCTGCAGGGATATATATGTTGCTGTACAAATCAGCTGTGGTCCTAGTGCACGCTTGGGTCTGAAGGTGGGCTGTGGTGGTGTAATGTCTGGAATGTCTGTGTCATTCCATCCTTCGTCCGATCTGCCGGTTGACGATCCGGCTTGATTGCTGCGGCTGCTGCCTCTCCTTCTCCATCTTCCTCTCCCCCACGTCCTCTGCCTCTCGGTGTTCTCCTGCTGGCAGAACCTCTTTGGGGAGTTGGGATACGGGGCTCCTCTTCCGATGAGGTACCTTCCTCCACTGTATTTGGCCGCTTGCTGAATGGGGGCTTGACTGGGGACGAAGTACCCGGCTCCCAATCCAAGTCAGATGATGGCCTATTGTGTGAAAAATGAAGAAATAACAGTTAGTCATTTACAAAACTTTTCCATCTTTCCTCACAATGAAACACAGAGGGCGAAAGTCACACGTACACATCACACCCAGACTAACAGTAACACCTAAAGTGTCTTTGTGTGAAACAAAGGACACACACAAACACCTTCCCTTCCCCCAAACAGGTAAGCAGCTGAGGCTGTGCCAAACACACAGGTATATACATGTATTCATAATTCAAACTAAAGCTTATTTATGTTGAAATACTATAATAATATATACACACTACAACATATAATAATACTACAATAATAAAATACCTGTCGAAAATAAGGTCTCCTTCCAGAAACATTTCCTTTATGTCAAAATACTATAATAATATATAACATATATACTACAATATTACTACAAAATATAATAACACGACAATAATAAAATACTTACTTGTCGAGAACAACGTCTTCTCCCTGGAGAAACATGTCCGCTTCCTGAGACAAAAGACATGTCGCTGTCCTCTTCGGAGATTTCCTCCCCAGACTGGTCGCTATCACGACGGAGACACAATTCCACTGCCTCTTCTGTCGTGAAACGGGATTTCCCCGACTGTTTTGCCATTATTTAGCTTCTTTAGCCTCGTTGGAACGCTCAAAAACAGCACTGTTCGTATTTTACGCACGGACGCACAATGAACCTACGGCCACTGGATACCGTTACGCAGTGAATTTTCTTGTTGTTGCCCTCTAGCTGGCCACAGAATTTGCATATCGTTGTTTTCGTCTGTTCATTGGCTATACGAATCCGGAGTCATTTGACAAATCGGGCTCAGTGGGCTCGGTCTATACACGAAAGAAGGGCGGTATGCCCTTTCCTTCAATGCTGACTCATTGGCTAATGTAGACCCTGAAGACGATATGTTGCTCGTATTGGCTCAAGCTTGGTGTCAATCGAAAGGTTAGAGTTCAACGGACAGTTTGGTAGCAAGTTTTCTTCAGTGCGCGCACGAGAACGGCTTTTGCAGGGAAACATTTTGTCATATCGCCTGCGGTTTTGAAATGACGCAACACCAGTTTGTGGATATTTATGGATATAATCATGTGTTTTGGACATTTTTTTTTCCTGGCCTGGATTGTCTGGACCTTTGCCGACGTAACGAGACCGTGTTTTTTTGGAATGTGATCGATCTATGGGTCACAACGAGGCGTCATCGGTGAGTTGTCTTGATTTTCAAATCGCTTGTTTGTTTGTTGTTGTCTGACAAAAGTATTGATTAGCTGCTGTGGTGGTCTGATCTTGAAACGGAGTGGACAGCTGGAATCACAAGAATCGTAGGTTTCCAGAAACATATGGCACTCGTACCGAACTATAAATAGATGTACAGTGTACAACGGAATGTACAGTGTATAGTTGAAATGGGCGCCCGCGCGACAGCAGAACGTTAAGAGGTTAAAATCCTTCCCCTCCCTACAAAGCCTTAATTGGTCATCATACCATCATGTGGTCAGATAAAGGCAAAAAAGATGAAGGAAAGAAGATAAAGTGCTGAAAGATAACAGTTGAGGCGAGATAGACTAAGATAATATTCAAGTAGAGAGAGTGAAAGAGTGGAACAAAATGAGAGTGTATCAGTCCAGGACAGTAAAATAGGACTCCACAGCAGACGACTGGTCTCTTTCTGTCTTCCTCCCTGCTACCAGAGCCGCAATGCAAATAGAGCCAGAATGGAGCCTCTTGTTTGCCTAACAGGAGGCAACAGCGAGTCCGATGCCGAACCCAACCCTTCAGGTCTGTCGCTGGCTTTACGCCGCTGCCTCTCTTACGTTCAATTCATTATTCATAAATAACACTTCATATCTATACTAACTAGCTTTTAATAACCTCAAAAAGACACCCAACAAACACCAAACCCAAACAGACAAAATAAAAATGTATAAGTCAATTTGTGTAATTTCTTAGATTAAAAGTAATAATATTTGAAAGAATATTATTTGTAATAGTTTGCCTGGCAAATATTGAGTATATTCCAAAAATGAACTTTTTTGGAATATACTGGCTGTGTGTTTTAAAGCTCCTACATTCTAATCAACTATCATCCATGTAAAGATATTGAGGAGTAATCTCAACCTGAGAATTACGTTTTTCAAACTCAACAGCAACAAATCTAAAATCCTCATCATGGGCCCCAAATCACCAAACAAATCCCACCACAACTTCTCCATCGATGGCACCGCTGTGACACATCTGTGACCTTGGTGTCATCTTCCATCCAACCTTCTCCTTTGAACGCCACGTCAAGCACATCACAAAAAACGCCTTCTATCATCTTAAGAAATAGAAAAACACAAACACAACCAGCCGCATACGCCATGCTACGTACCAGCTCGTCTTACATTGTATACGCTCTTTTGGTTGTGTGTCCCTGGACTTGTCAGCACTTGCTCTGTAATCCTTTTGTCACACAAACAAAAAATGTATTTGTTTACCTGTAATTTGTCTCCTTTTAAAAACATGTAAGACGGTTCCTCGGTATAAATCGGAACGAGGTAGCAAGGCCACTGCGGAGAGGTTATCTCCAGAGGACCGGAGACGTGCTTCAGAAAAAGTACAACAGAGCACTAAACACTTTACACTTCATATTAGTATCCTAGAACACAATAGCAACACCCTACCACTGGTTTACCATTTTCTCGCCCCATAAGTCTGTTTCATATTTTAATATTTAAATGTATTTATGTTGTTGGTGTTACAGTCACTCGTCAGAGATGGAGGATACCAGCCAGACGCTGCAGTCAAGTCCTCTTTCAAAGTGTTATTTCTTTATTCTTTTCATTCATGTGTGAGTTCATGCAGTTCTTCAACTTTAAATATGTAACGCCCTGTGGCTTGTGTTAATTGGTTGTGTGTATGTGTGTCTTGATTATGTCATTCCCTTCACCTGCCCTCAGCAACCCCCATGTGTGTCCCCTGATTGTGATTCCCTTCACCTGTGTTTCCCCTCTCCTATAGACACTCCCCCACCTTCCCTTGTCCCCGGTCGGATTGGCTTTGTTCCTGTTGATGTGTTTCAAGTACTTGGTTTTGTTTTAGAGTTTTGGCTAGTAAAGCACGTTTTGGATTTTTCACCCGCAAACCTGCCTCCGGTCTCTTCCCTCTGCACACCACACCCGGGTCGTGACAAAATAACTATTTGACTTATCGGTTTTATTACACTGTTCTTGATACCATTTTAGTTTACTGTTTTCTTTTTATTCCTCAACATGCAGTATATTGTGAGGTAGTACAAATGTACCTTTAGGACATGCATTACACTGCAACAATTATGTATGGAATATGTATTGTCTTTCTTTTATTTGTGGGGAATTAAAAGTAGTGGGTTGTATAACCCTTTGTAAATAAACAGTTTTTATGTGGTTACATCAAATCTTCATGACCGTTTGGCAGTGCTCCAAAACTCCACAGCACAGTCAGCTCTGAGCTGTGTGCAAACTACAAGCTCCACTGCATGGCGCCGTGCAATCTCTTTGTTTGACTGGCAGCAGCATAAATTAATCAAACTAAATGCCAAGTGCCAAGTTTTGTCACAGAACATGGCTTTAGATCATAGAGTTAAGACAGCACTTGTCACTTCTTTTGTCCGTCACAGCTTCCATCAGCCAGCAGGAAGCATGTGGTTTGAACGAGTAGAAACCCAGGTGGACTGAGGAAGAGGGTGCAGAGGCTTGTTCCTGTGAAAACCGATCCACAGGCACTGTAACTCATGAATCTGTACACTTGTACATCATTCTAACCAATGACTAAGCACACACACACACAGACAGTAAGAAAACACAGAGCGCTCTCTCTCTTTTCTTTCTTCTTCTATTCAGGTTGGCTTAATTACTCACTTTATCCAAGCACCTGCAGTATGTACCCATTACAGAGGAGACAGACACGTAAAGACATTAGAGCATCAAACACATTACCCCACGCTTCTCTCAAACACTCACAGAGCAAGCGTCGTTTTTCATAGAGGCGGAAAAGGAAAGATTTCGAAAAAGCTGTACCTTTGCTTTTAGCTAGAGGCGGAGAGCGAAGAGAGGGTCCACAGCCGAGACAGCCCAGACAGGGAGGAAGAGGAGAAGGAGGCGTGAGACAGACACCAACCATTTCAATGCATATATGAATGCATGCCATGAGGATAAATCGATGTACAATAGCAGCTGTACATCAAAAAGAAACTTCAAACATGCAACCACAACAAGATTCCAGGATCTGTGAATGTCACACCAAGACAGAACTACACACATATTACACTACACAAATTTGAATATTTATATTTCATAAGAATTACATGTGACTGTCTGTCTACCATTTGGTACTCTTCATGTTATATCATTCATCAAATCATTTAATGAGAAATATCAATTTATATTTCTGCATTTACACAATGTCGGTATATGGTATTATTACAATTTGAGAGTGCTCATTAATTGGTGGCTATACCTTCTACAGCCTGTCAAATGTTAGTGTGAATATGATTTTTTTTTTTTTAACTCCCTTTTATTTTTGAGTTGTAGGTCTTGGTAGACTATAATTTACACATTCCATCCTCAATTTAAAAAAAAAAAAAAGTTGTGTGTGGTAAGTATTTCTTTCTGAACTGTAGTGGAGTAGAAGTAAAAAGTAGCATAAAATAAAAGTACAACTCAAAATCTTACTTTAGTACAGTACTTGGTACATACAGTAAGTACTTTCCATAATTCTGCTGGACTGCAAACCGATGGAATCAGTGTTGGTTGTATCTTCTATTGTACCAGATGGCTTAGTATAGCAGAATGTTAAAAATCGCAATTTATAGCAACATGCACTACACACAAAGCACAGGTATGAGAGAAGAGGGAAGGAGAGGCATACCTTGTTCTGCCATCATATGTGCAAGGCCTTGAGAACAGAAGAGAGGAACGGGGAGGAAGAGCACACTTAGTTTCAATACTCTAAGGTATTGTGATGATACATGTTTTCCCAGGAGAGAAAGCATGGCATCAGAACACACTAACAGGTCACACAAAGCTTCCTGTGGATTTCCTTATTAAAAATACCAGCATGTTAGCAGAAGTGATAGCCCGCAGAAAAACATTGCACCCCTTCTCTATCTTGGGTTCAATAACAGAGCTGCTGTCTGGACTTAGACCTGTAGTAACTGATGTCACACTGACAGAAAACGTATCCAGGGTGAAGCATTACCTGTTATGTGCATTTTCAATTTGCACATACATCAAAATTACAATTATTGCAAAAGAAATTAGCATATAAATGATTTTGTTATGGCCCAATATGTGTTTTGAGAGGTCAGAGTGACCTTTGAAGAAATTGGCTCAAGGAGTTAGTCCTGAGATATTGAATCGGACGGACAACCAGAAACCCTAATGCATTAAGATGATGTTGCCCGAGGTGGAAAAGAAGCCGATACAATGTTTGTATTGTCCGAGCCTGTCTGGATATCTACAGCTATACAAATGATTGCTATGGTTGTCGTAAATAAAATAAAATGCCATTCAAACTCACCTGGCATATTATTGTTGACCTCTGGAATACAAGGGGAGAGAGAAAACAAGGAAACAAAGCCAGGATTAGAAACACTCGTATTACTTGCATGCTGAATATCATGCAAAATATGATACACTTAATCCATACAAAGGGCCGGCAGTGGGCACAGCCATGTGCATGTCATTTACAATGCAGAAAGTTTGAGCAACGAGGTGTTAAAACAGCAACAGTTGGTCTGAGAGCATTCAGTCTGACTAGATGAAATATCAGGAGGCATCTCTTCCTCCACGAGTAAACACACTGGTGACACACAGACTTTTGTTATTTCCGTTATCTTTTAGAGCAGACATAACACCCCATTTGATCTGCATCCTCAGGTGCTGTTGTTAAAGGATAACCTTATTTTGAGTTTCTGGCCGTTGCCTTTTTGTATGAATTCAAGTGAAGCTCCAGTCCCACGTTCCAGTAAAGTGCAAGACGGATTATAAAGCATACTGATGATTTTACTATTCTTAGAGCCACTGCAGTGTAAAAGCTTTAAGGTTGTTACATCCATGGGGCCACGAACATAAGAAATACAAATTCCCCTAGAAACAATCAATATCCACAGTGAAAGTCTTGGAGATATGGCTTTTATCATAAAGTGCGAGAATTTTGTCGTCAAGGTGGAAACAGGTAAAAATTGTGAGGACAAAGAAATGCTCTTGAATAGGGTCCATTTCTAAGCGAAGCCAACACAGATGTAGTAGTGAAAGTAGTGGTTGGCAGACATCATATACATTCAGGTCCGTAACACTGTGACACACTGAATGCAAACTCTACATTTTGAATCATCTCCAGGTCTTTGTATCTGCTTTATTTGTCTTGAAGGGACAACGGGAAACGGTTAGTTTTGTTATATCCATTTAATTAAAGCTGAAAGTATACACTTCACCTACATATTGACTGCGTCATTTCAAATCTGTGTAAAGAGGAAAAGAAGAACATTTGTATCACAGTCCAAATACTTATGGCTGCACCTCCAAATCTGAGGCCATGGTGCTGTGCCGGTGGATTGCTCCATCCAGGTGGGGACGGAGTGCCTGCCCCAAGCGAAGGAGTTCAAGTATCTCAGGGTCTTGTTCACAAGTGATAGTAAGATGGAGCGGCAGACCGACAGGCGGATCTGTGCGGCTGCAGCAGTGAAACATATCTCCCGGATGGGCTGGGAACGCCTCGGTTCCAGAATGAGCTGGACCATGTTGTAGGAGGGAGGGGGAATTTTCTTAGTGGGGGCCAATCAGAAGAAGTCAATCAGATATGCATTAGATACTAATTCAGTTTAAACTGAGGATTTTCAGCTGTGCTCCAAGCGCTGTGTGGGTGTGAGTGTTCGACATGTGAGCTATGGGGGGACTGGGGATCGAGCCGGGTACCTTGTGGTTGCGGGACGACCCCGAGCTACAGCCGCCAGAAAAGTGTTATGTGTAGCAGGCAGCAGAAATGTAGCATTAGTGTCCTTTAAGGAGGAACGACAGAAGCTGGGGAGAGTTCTCTACCTTCCATTCCAGTTTGCTGTTCTTATCCATGATGAGAAGCTCAATCTCTTTATGTCCCGCTCTCCCGAGCAGTTGTATTCACTGCCTTTCATTCTGCTCTAGCTTTATTTTGTTCTCTATCTTGACCTACTTCGTCTGACAATTTACTTCCCTTGTATTGTGCCTCTCTTTCTGTCACCAGGGTGTGTGTGTGTGTGTGTGTGTGTGTGTGTGTGTCTGCAAACACATACATATTTAATGAGGTACCAGTCAACACTCAGACTACAGGGAGTTGTACCTGTGAGTCCAAATATGCCAACAGAAGGGATCCATTTGAAGATGGGTAAGTGCATTTACTAAACTTTGTTTAGCATATTCACGTTAGCAAAGTTAGCACATTTAGCTAATGCTGTGAGCATAGTTCGTGCCGCATCTCCGTTACGTGTCCGTAAAACGGCACGGTGCGTAATCGTTATGACCGTTGTAACTTTCACTGTCAACTTTCTTTGAGTCAACTTAGTACTGACTAGTAGTAATTTATTTTACAGAGAGGATTCACCACAGCCATCCTCACCAGCCCGGGTCTGTTTTCTATTTTTTAACATGTATATTGTGTAAAAAAAAAAAAATCTTTATGTATAATATATTTTTTTTCATAATATTTTTTTTTTGAAAACAAAAACTGTTGGAATGGTTATTTTTCATTTGCACACACCTCATGAAGCTTTATCTGCAGTATGAAGTCACTTCTCAGACCCATTTTTATCATTTTGGTGAAAGGTGTGACAGATCACATTTCTACTCAAAGAAAACAATAATACAATATTTGGTTGTAACGGGTTTTCATTACCCTCAGCACAATAACACCAGCACACCAGGGTTCAAGGTTCACAACAGCTTCATTAGGCTCTGCTGCCCTAACGGACCGTCTTGCATCGGTCTGCTTGTCTCTTGAGCGTCTAGCATACTCCTACTTATGTAGGGACAAACACACAATTAGTACAGCTGAGGCCAATCAGGCCTCTTCCAGGCACCGTCCCCGAGCAGCCCACAACCACACCCCTCTGCAGCTGAGCATAACCACGCCCCCGCCACCACATTGGTTTTAGACATTTATGTATCTACCATTTTATTCATATATTTCACTGCTTTTATGAACCTAAGACCTTTGGTAAACCAATTTCCGTCACCAAAACAGTTCGTCCACCTGAGTAAAGTTATGTTTTAACAAGAGATATGAAGAATTTCAGAACTTCAGCTTTAGGGCCATATTATCTCTTTACACTTGTGACAATTGTGCCTCATTATATAGACCTGAGATTGTTCTGCAATTTGTGATGGTACACATTGGTATCTATATTACATGCAAGTGCCTTTAAACGGTGAATTTATTTAAGAAATGTCAAATCGAGAAACAGGCCTAAGACCCTGAAGGGTTAACACACACACACACACACACACACACACACACACACTAGACTAGTCCTAACAGTGTAGAGGGCTTGATTATTACCGTTTTCATCATCAATATTAACAGCCATCATCTCTTCACGAGCAGCCATGCTTCCTGTTAATATGAACATACGGGTGGCTGGAGAAACTGAGAGGGAGGGCTGCTGAAGCCATCTGCTCATGTTGGGGTGGCAACGGCATACAGCGGGTGGACCGTCGGCTGGGTGGCAGGGCTGAGATCTGTTAGAGGGAACCTCAGAGTTTCTGCTTTAGTGAGAGGGCCTTTTTATGGGTTTAATTTACACATTTGTATTTTTTGTCATACTTTCTCATAGAACACAAATAGTACTCGGCCGACAAGTGACACGTTTTTCAGAATAAGGTTTATTTTTCTGAGGCATCAACCAATCACGATGTGCAGAATGAGTAGAGTTGTGTCTATATTAATGAAACGATACAAAAAGAGGCTCCGGAGTTTAAACCTTGACTAGACCGTGCAGACCAGGGCCCTACTCTTGTACCTGGCTTACTCAGTTAGCGGGATAATTTTCAGGATAAGATGGCGCAGGTCAGGCTTTTCGGTTCCATAAAGCAAGTTTGGAAAAAAATCACCATAGCAACACATCCATATCTCTCAACCTGCTCCAGTGCAGGCTTCACTGGATAAGCTGGCCACTCCCACCGGACAAAAAAGGCAGCTCCCTTCCTCATTGATGAAGGAGCGATATTAGTCATAATTATATGAATGAATGAATATATACACTTTATTAATCCCCAAGGGGAAATGTTTTTGTCGTCATCAGTAGCGCCTTACAAATGAAGATACAAACACACAAGATAAAAGATCAAATATATAAAGAAGCAACAGGGATGAAAGATATATACAAATTAAAATAGTCATATATATATTTAAATATACACAATAAAGTAGAATACAACTAACTGGAGAATATATTTATATTTACAGCCGCAGAGTGTATTCATTAAGTAAATTAGATAAACAGTAGAAAGTGCAAAAAGCAAAGTATGTATGGTACAGTGATGAATTAATCCACAGAGGAACTAGCAAGTGGTGACTTGTTGTAAAGTCGTATTGCTGTCGGAAGGAATCTTCTCCTGTAACGGTCCTTGGTGCAGCGGAGCGTGAGGAACCTCTTGGAGAAAGTGCTCCTCTGGCCCTGCAGTAGGTGGTAGAGAGGGTGGTCCAGGTTGTCCAATATGGACAAACGTTTCTTCAGCGTCCTCCTCTCCACCACCTGCTCCAGAAACTCCTGCTTGCAGCCGATGATGGAGCCGGCCTTCTTAACTAGCTTGTTAAGTCTATTGGTGTCACCGGCTCCAATGCTGCTCCCCAGCAGACGATGGAGAAGTACAGGGCGCTGGACACCACCGACTGGTAGAACATCTCCAGCATCTTGCTGCACACATTGAAGGATCCAAGCTTCCTCAGGAAAAAGAGTTGACTCATCCCCTTCTTGTACACAGCGTTGATGTTGGCCTTCCAGTTCAGTCGGCTGTCGATGGAGACACCAGGTACCTGTACTCCTCCACCATGTGATGGAGACACCAGGTACCTGTACTCCTCCACCATGTGATGGAGACACCAGGTACCTGTACTCCTCCACCACCATGTGATGGAGACACCAGGTACCTGTACTCCTCCACCACCATGTGATGGAGACACCAGGTACCTGTACTCCTCCACCACCATGTGATGGAGACACCAGGTACCTGTACTCCTCCACCACCATGTGATGGAGACACCAGGTACCTGTACTCCTCCACCACCATGTGATGGAGACACCAGGTACCTGTACTCCTCCACCACCATGTGATGGAGACACCAGGTACCTGTACTCCTCCACCACCATGTGATGGAGACACCAGGTACCTGTACTCCTCCACCACCATGTGATGGAGACACCAGGTACCTGTACTACTCCTCCACCATGTGATGGAGACACCAGGTACCTGTACTCCTCCACCATGTGATGGAGACACCAGGTACCTGTACTCCTCCACCATGTGATGGAGACACCAGGTACCTGTACTCCTCCACCATGTGATGGAGACACCAGGTACCTGTACTCCTCCACCTTGTGATGGAGACACCAGGTACCTGTACTCCTCCACTATGTCCACGTCCTCTCCCAGAACACTCAGAGGACTAGGAGCTGTTGTCTTCCTCCTGAAGTCCACCACCATCTCTCTGGTCTTGGCCACGTTCAGAAGCAGGTGATTCTCTCCGGCCCACTCCACAAAGTCACTCACCACTGCCCTGTACTGCCGGCCTTCTTAACTAGCTTGTTAAGTCAGTGTTACTAGTACACCATACATATCATTACTGTAGAAAATGATTAAGGTGGACTTGTGATTGTCAGGTTCTGGTATGAAAGAGAGCACGGCAAAAAGCATGGCAAAAAACAGTCCGGGTCAGGGAACGGCTGCGAGGCGGCAGCGGGGACTGGGGGCGGCTGTGAGGCAGCAGCGGAGATTGGGGGCGGCAGCGGGGACTGAGGGCGGCAGCGGGGACTGGGGGCGGCTGTGAGGCAGCAGCGGGGACTGGGGGCGGCAGCGGGGACTGAGGGCGGCTGTGAGGCAGCAGCGGGGACTGAGGGCGGCAGCGGGGACTGGGGGCGGCTGCGAGGCATCAGCGGGGACTGGGGGCGGCTGCGAGGCGGCAGCGGCGGCACTGGAGACTGCTGCGAGGCGGCACTGGAGACTGGGGACGGCTGCGAGGCGGCAGCGGGGGCACTGGAGACTGGGGACGGCTGCGGGGACATAAGCCTCGGGGGTGCCGGGAACAGGTCGGGGAGCCGGCAGGACACGGGGGGCCGGAACAGCTCGGGGAGCCTTCGGATCAGGAACCCTGGCGGCCAGAGTCCACCATAAGCCAGCCGGGAACCCAACCATGGTTTGCGCTCAGGGTCCGTAAGCTGGTTGACATGACCCTTCTGGTGTCTACGGTGACCACCGAAGCCCTCACGGGGCTCATTAACTGCCTCAAAATCAGCATCCACAAACGTCATAAAAATAAACGCGGACCGTGGCTGGTCGTGGACCTTCCATGGCAGGACAAAAAAAGGGGTCGAAAAAATAAATATAAAGTTGCAGGCTGGCACCAAATACTGGTCGGATTGTTCTGTCCGGTTCTGGTATGAAAGAGACCCAAATGCCGTTGCAACAGTTGAAAGTAAATTTGTTTTCCATAAAACAAAACTCAGGACAGGCTTCAAAACGAGATGAGGAACGAACAAAAACAAAACCAGGAATCCAAAAGACAGGGACAAGACACGACTACTCACGAGCAGTAGCGGTGCGTCAATACAGGGCGCTAGGGCGCCGCCCCTCTTAAAATGTTGTCTGTCAAACACTGTCAAAACATTATATACCAAATAATTTAAATAAGAAATATACCATGTTGACGCGCTAAATGTGTGTGGGAGACCGTAAGCCCCTGTCAACAACCACTTAAGTTAAATGTGACTAAATATAATATATCGGCGTTCATCATCACTGAGGAAAGCCCCTCCCCTCTCGGGGCGCCGGACAATGTGAGTCTATGGAAGCGAGCAAACATTTCAGGGGCGTTACGGCAAGGACAGCCTCTCATTGGCGGATGAAATGCGAATCTTCGGCCAGTGACTGTTTCTTATTGCAACGTGATTGGACTATTCATCGAATCAGAGACCTTTAGCATTCCCTCACATCCCATATAGCTCCCACGTATCTACGCGAGCAACATAGCTAGCAGAGACTTATGTTAGTATGGCGACTGAAAACTCTCTGGTATCTCTACGCGAAACACCTTTCAACCGACGATCAGACGTTGACAAGAAGAGGCTGAAAGAGTTGGGACCCGAACGTCCGGATTTAAAAATTCAGCAGCAAAGCACTGACGTACACCCGGAGCTTCTCCTCAAGCCTATATCCTAACCGGAGCTGGTTAGCTGGATGCTAAGTGTGGAGCAAAGTAGTGGCTCTGAGCAGTGAGGAAGCGCCGGGCTATGAAGGAAGATGAGCTTGAAGGATTGCTGCAGAGGTGAGTGTCAAAATCAGCAGATGCCTGTGTTAGAGTTTAATGTTTTATCTTTCCCACAGCAGAACACATGCTGGACATTGATATGATATCCACCCAAATCTAACAGACTAAAAATACCAATTCAAGTGTGTATGTGTGTGTGCGCGAGTTAGCTCCAGGCTAGAGCATCAAGGTGGCTCCTGGCCTTTTGTCTATGTTGATGAGCCATCAAGACACACAAAACATAGTTTTTTGTCAACTCTGATTGTTGGCTTTTGTCTGTAGTATGAAGCCTGTTTGTAGTAGATATTCCCCACATCTTATCTGTCTCTCTCTATATTTATCTGTAGGTTTGTGACACCATACTTGGACACACCAGGGAACGCTTTGCCTTCAAAGACCACCTCACCAGTGCCTCCTTACTGCAGGGCCACCAGTTTAAATTTCTATACAAGCAGTGGGGCCTACTCTGTCAAACACCCAATGTAAAATGTGATGTCTCTCTTTCTGAATCTATTCTGCTCTAAACCTCTTTCATGTGAGGGTGTGGGCACCTCTTTTATTCTGCAAACCTCTGAAACCCAACCCAATGTTTCTTAAACCATTCTGCTCTGAACCTCTCATGCCCAAAGTTACAGTTTAATAGTTGTTATTGGACAGTGTTGAGCACTGTGTTTTGTTGAAATAAAGCTTTGTTTTTGAGAATATTCTACTCAAAACCTCTTTTCTTCTCATTGTGGAGTGCCCCCCCAAAAAAAAAAAAATCACCAGCCGCCACTGCTCACAAGACAGCTTACAGGGGTAACAGACAGGGAAAAACCAGTACAATCCGACAAAGGGACAGGCGACAAACAGGGTTTAAATACAAGAGGAGGGTAATGAGGAACAGGTGGAAACAATGAGGGCAGCACAGGTGAAAGGAATACACAATCAGGGAACAGGGCAGACAGACAATCACGGACGATCAAGGGTACAGGAAGTGCAGGAACACAGAGGACACACAAGACAAGGGCTTCACAATAAGACAGGACACCAAACAAACCAACATCATGACAGTGATAAGAGTAGAATTGATTGAATTTCTGATTATGAATAATACATACATACTGATCCGCCCATACACATATTCAAACTCCTAGTTATATGGTAATCTACACATACATGTATATACACATATATAGTACATGCATACAGTAAATATATCCTCATAAGTTTATCTTAATTTGTATACTACTGCCAGCAGGCACATTTAAATAAATATAATCTGATTGATTTGGGTGATGAGGCACTTAAAATTAGCCGATACATTTTCCCAACCCTTGCGCATTTAACTTGATATTTTGCGATGCTTATGTGACAGTGTGGAGTAGGGTCGTCCTTCAATCAGAGGATCGGCGGTTCGATCCCCGGCTCCGCTAGCCCATGTTGATGTGTTCTTGAGCAAGACACTTAACCCTAAATTGCTCCGGTAGCTGTTCTACGGTGTATGAATGGTTGATAATCAGATGTGGCTCCTTCATGGTAGCTCCTCTCATCAGTGTGTGAATGATGTCATGTAGTGTTAAAGCGCTTTGAGTGGTCGGAAGACTAGAAAAACGCTATTCAAGTACGGGCCCATTTACCATTTACTCTAGCCCGACCAGCAGAGGCACCGTTATGCTGCATTCACAAACAGGAAGTGTTACGAATATTCGCTACGCTTTGGATGTGAACGCACCATTAGACTTTGCCATGATTATGGACTTAAATTCATCATATGTAGTCATGATCATCTCCTGCTCATCAGTGGAGAAATAAGAGGCTCTTTCTCTGATCTTATTTGCCATTGTAGCGTTTGAAGATCATGGAATCTGTGTTCGGCTCCTCCCCTTTTGAAGAGGAGCGTATGGGCAATTATCCAGATGACTGATGTCTTGTTCGAATTAACGAGACTGTTTGAGGGCGGATCAGCCTTAGAGAAACCGACATAGCCTGACGTCAATCATCTCGGTAATTTAAGATGGATAATAGCACATTTGATCGACTTCGTTGAGCCAGGTACGGAGGAATGGGTCCACACTTACGTTCTTACCCTCCACAATAAAAGATCAAGGTATGTTTTGCATGTGTGTAAAGGCCTTTATAAAATGTACCAAAACCATGATAATTTTACATTTTTGTTGTCTAAACCAAACCATGTATGTTTTTTAACATACATTGGAAGTTTATTTTGAAAAGACAGAGTCTCTGTTGCTCTCCCTCAGGTTTCTTCCCCTTTTTTTTCCCTGTGAAAGGGTTTTTACTATCTTTATTGGGGGAGTTTTTCCTGATCCGATGTGAGGTCCCGGGATAGGGATGTCATGTGTACAGATTGTAAAGCCCTACGAGGCAAACTTGTATTTGTGATGTTGGGCTATACAAAATAAACTGAATTGAATGTTACGAGGGGAAACTGACACATCGCCCTTGACACTGGAATGGAAACTAGAGCTTCTTAGTTTGAAGCTTGGGACCACTGACTAGGCGGTGGTATTTGATGAGTATATGGTATTTGATGAGTATATGGTATTTGTGGGATTTGATGAGTTGGCTGTGCGAACGGGTTGTCACTGTCCCATCAGAAAAGACTAATCAGTTCAAAAGACTGCAGCTGTGTGGTTCATTCACACAGGATACACCTTCAGTTCCTCATCTCCTCAAAGACACGTTTAAGGTATTGTAACAACTTCAATCACGCCGGTCCGCAATCAATAGCTGGGTCACTGGCTGGAGGACAACGGACAGGAAGCACCCTCTGTGTCGTTCTAGAGGACATGGACCAACAATGTATTTTGTCTTTTAATTTGAAGGACTTTTGGTTTGGTCTTTGTCAGGAACTTGGCTTGTTATATCTGGCCACAGGGACTACGGTTGAAATTTAGCCTTAGCTAAGACTGACACATTTACCCCTGGGTTGATTGATGTGTACGGTCCCTGTTCAAATAAAAAATAAAATAAATAAACAAATATTTACAGAAAATATAATTGAACACATGACTAAATAAATAAAATATTAACCAAATGATTTCACACTTTCTTAAAAAGGCTTAACAAATGTCAAAACTGTTTGTAATTCAGATTCAATTAATATTTTTTTGTAATAATCGTTGGTCATAAAGACCACAAGGAGTTGAAATACTGTTTTGGATGGCCTTTAAATGTGAAAACTCTGAAGTGCTGCATTTGATTGAAGGTTACCAAAAGCATGGCAAAGTAGAAGTGACTGATTAATGAGTCAATGAAAACCGTAATAGTAATAAATAAAAAGAGAGAGTGGTGGTGAGTATAGCGTGACTGATGCGATATTAGAATATGTCTGATTAGAGAATACGGAGTGTAACTGATGACACGGTGTTGGTTTGTCTTTACTGATATGATCCTTTAGAGCTGCTACTTCCTCCACATCACTCAGTATTAATTTCATGTTTGTGTAAACAATAAAAAAAAGTGCATTAGAATATTTGTCAGAAATACGATGACCAGTAATCATCAGGTTTTTTGTTTTTTTTTACGTATTCAAAAAGCCCCACCAGTCCACCTCAGCCAGCCTCATCAAGCCCGTTAACATTCAGCGCTCCCTGCTTCCACTCACCTGTGTGCCTGCAGGAGGCGGCCAGGCGACACGCCAGAGAGAAAGAGCCCGACATAAATCAACACTGGGAACCGGTCCCAATGTGGAGGCCGTAAATCAAGGTTGGGAAAGGCGTCTATCAGCCAACAAGGGTCACCAGCGCCCGCGCATCGATGTCTCAGTGAGTCACGCATCACAGCGCTGAGCGGCTGGAGGGTGGTGTGTGTGTGTGTGTGTGTGTGTGTGTGTGTTGTGGGGAGGGAACTGTGAGAGGATAAGGGAGTCAGGAGAGGGAGGATATGGAGCGATACCTACAGATGTCAGAGCTGGAATACCAGCTCTAATTATGACTGAGAACACCGCATTCAACACTTCTCAACTATAAAAAGAGTCCAAAGTAGTGCTATCAAATGTTAGACTACACTGATGTTAAGCTTACAACTATATCCACTCTACTGGGGGAAAAAAGAACATAGAACCCATTATGGTAGCCCACTAGAGGCCCATGCTATGACGGCAAACCCCTGTCAAAACTAAAGAGCGCAAATGAGCTCCACGAGAGCGCGAAAATCAAACAGCTGCGCGCGTAATTCACTTTGACGAGCGCTTTTACATCACTACGCGGGCAAAATCCCCGAAAACATCCTAAAATTACATTTTGTGACTCAATAACAGTAGTATTCAGAGAATGTCAACTTTCAGTTGTGTTTTCTCATCTGCCATTGTTCCCCGTGTGCTGGTGTGAAATGCATTCCAGCCAATCCGAAGACGAGGATTGTAACCAATTAGATGTAAGGCAAGGCAAGGCAAGTTTATTTGTAGAGCACATTTCAACAACAAGGCGATTCAAAGTGCTTCACATAAAACCATTAAAAGCATCAAAACATATTGGATAACAGATTTAAAAACAGTTAAGAAAACTTTAAAACAGTCAAAAAGCTAAATAAAAGTAGAAAAAGCAACTTAAAAAATAAAAGTTGAATAAAAGTTGCAGTGCAGTTTAAGAAATAAAATGCAGTAGTGAGATGCAGTAATTGAATCTGGTTCAGTTAAAGGCAGCAGCAAACAGAAAAGTCTTCAATGTGGACTTAAAGGAGCTGAGGGTCTCAGCAGACCTGCAGCTTTCAGGACCTTGTTCCAGATGTGTGGAGCAGAAAAGATGAACGCTGCTTCTCCATGTTTAGTTCTGACTCTTGGAACAGAAAGTAGACCCGTCCCAGACGACCTGAGGGGCCGGGATGGTTCATAAGGTAGACCAGTCCCAGACCACCTGAGGGGTCGGGATGGTTCATAAGGTAGACCAGTCCCAGACCAGCAGCAGATCACAAACATACTTAGGCCCTAAACCATTCAGTACTTTATAAACCAGCAGCAGGATTTTAAAGTCAATTCTTTGTTGGACAGGAAGCCAGTGCAAAGACCTCAGAACTGGAGTGATGTGATCCACTTGCCTGGTTTTAGTGAGGACTCGAGCTGCAGCTTTCTTTCTTTTTTACAGAGGCCTGTGAACACACCGTTACAGTAGTCAAGTCTACTGAAGATAAAGTCATGGACAAGTTTCTCCAAATCCTGTTAAGACATAAGTCCTCTAACCCTTGATATATTCTTCAGGTGATAGTAGGCTGATTTTTTAATAGTCTTGATATGGCTGTTCAGGTTGAGGTCTGAATCCATAACTACACCTAGATTTCTGGCTTGGTTTGAGGTTTTTAACATCAGTGATTGAAGCTGAGCGCTGGCTTTCAATCGTTCGTCCTTGGGACCAAAAACAATTACTTCTGTTTTATCTTGATTTAATTGAAGAAAATTCTGGCACATCCAGTTATTGATTTTTTCAATGCATTTAGCCAGCCCTTGTATGGGACTATAGTCCCCTGGTGATATAGTTATGTAGAGTTGTGTGTCATCTGCATAATTATGATAACACTTTGTTGTTTTTCATAATCTGAGCCAGTGGAAGCATGTAGATGTTGAATAGAAGAGGCCCCAGTATTGAACCTTGGGGAACACCACATGTCATCCTAGTCAGCTCTGATGTGTAATTAGCTACCGACACAAAGTATTGTCAGTCCTTCAAGTAGGATTCAAACCAGCTAAGTGCTGCGCCAGAGAGTCCTACCCAGACTACTGTCTGTCTAGTAGTATGTCATGATCAACCGTGTCGAATGCAGCACTGAGATCCAGTAATACTAAGACTGAGGTTCTGCCACTGTCTGTGTTTAAGTGGATGTCGTTGAAAACCTTAACAAGAGCAGTTTCAGTACTGTAGTGCTGACGAAAGCCGGACTGGAAGACATCAAAACTGTTATTTTCAGCTAAGAAGTTGTTCAGCTGTTGAAAAACCACCTTTTCCATTATTTTACTTAAGAATGGAAGGTTTGATATTGGTCTATAGTTTTTCATTATTTCGGGGTCTACACTAGCCTTCTTTAGAAGTGGTTTAATAACTGCAGTTTTTAGGGCTTGTGGGAAGACACCTGAGAGAAGGGATGTGTTTACAGTTTGTAAAAGATCAGCGGTCATGCAGTGTGAAATATTTTTGAAAAAGTGTGTTGGTAGAATATCCAAGCAGCAGGAGGATGTGTTCAGATGTTGTATAATGTCTTCTAGGCTTCTTTGGTTAATTGAGTGAAATTGTGTCATGATATTTGAATGGATGCTATTTAAAGATGGGGACAACACATATCCTGTGGTTGGTGTGGAGCCACCGACTGCTTGTCTAATTCTCTGAATTTTATCAGCAAAATAGAAGGAAAATTGATTGCATGTCCAGGTGGATTGGAGCGTAGCCGTTACCGACACCGGAGGGTTTGTTAGCCTGTCCACGGTAGCAAATAAGGCGCGTGTATTGTTTTTGTTTTTGGTTATGATGTCAGAGAAGAAGGCCTGTCTTGCATTTCTAAGTTCCAACATATAATTGTGAAGTCTCTCTTTATAGATACCACAGTGAACCTGGAGATTAGTTTTTCTCCACCTGCGTTCAGCTTTCCGACCCTCTCTTTTCTCTATTCTGACCAGCGTGGCATTTCTCCAAGGGGATCTTTTCTTACCCGAGACAACCTTCACCTTAGTGGGTGCAATGGCATCAATAACATTTTTAACTTTATAATTGAAGCCATCCACAAGCTCATTGACTGAGATGCAAGAGAGGCCTGGTGTGGAGCAGAACTTCTGAATAAATAGTTCACTGGTGTTTTCAGTGATGTAACGCTTTGTCACAACCTTGGTTTGGACATTTGTGTGCAGGGAGATTGCACTCAAAGAAAACACAGGACTGATCAGAGAGTGCAACATCAGTCAAGGCAACCTTGGAAAGGTCCAGACCTTTGGTGATGATTAGGTCTAGAGTGTGCCCCTTGTTGTGGAGGGGCACACTCCACAAGATCGATGGTGACTGGATCCGCCCACTTACTGTCAAAAAGAAAATATACTCGATTTGCGCTCTCTATTTATGACATTGATTTGCCCCCATAGCCCATGCTATCAGTACTTATTTTCTGTGGATATTCGGCTAGGACAGGGTTCGGCTCTTCAGCCCCTCTGTTGCAGCTCTCGAGGCTTTGATAAAAAAAAATACACTTTATTTATTTTTGCACAGTAGACAATCTTTCAAAAGGAACTCTAGTTTTGAGTTTGAGGTGATATTGTGTCTCTGAAAATAAAAAAATGTTTTAATATTTGTTTTAACTAAAATGTGTGTCACATCCTATCACGTCGCTGTCAAGCGTCTTTCCCTGCAGGTGGATCATCATGATGCACAGAGCCCCGCCCTCAGTAAACTATCAATGGATAAATAAATAAAAAAGAAAAGTCAGAGAAAAATAGAGAGCTTCATTCTGCGTGGACGTATTCATTAGCTTTCACTGCAAACGATGCTGGCTGAACTGTATAATTGATGTGTGGCGAGAAATTATCAAACAACAAAAGATTTGATATTGAAAGACTCTTCCAGAACAAACACACAGCATCTGCTGATAAGTATCAAGCGGCAGATGAGCGAAGAAGAGCGATTCCTCAACTGCTGCAGCAAACTGAGCAAAGTAGATATACTTTCAGGAAGTGGATCACGTCTCCAAACTCCTGCTGCTGGTTCTGTGGCAGCTCATGAGACACCGAGGCGTCTGCTAGTAAAAAGGTGTCCGTCCCCGGGAGCGTTTCCAAACTCCTCCGTTTGCGGTCCTCTAAAAGTCCGGCGTAGTGAGGACGCTCAGTGTAAACGCAGCAAGAGAAATGAGTTTTTAAAATGTAAACCTCACGTTTGGAGGACGGGGATTGAACCTGCTACCTTGAGATTAAAGGGCGAACACTCTTAGCCACAATTATAGATTCAACAACTGCTTAGTTGTGTTTTTAATTGACCTCAATGTCGGCCGACACATTAATGTATTTTTTCCTCCCAATAAGAGTTTGAAATTGTTATAAACAAGTAAAATAGCAAAACAATGTCAAGAATTGTCTTTATTCTTGTTCTATAATTTCATAAATACAACAAACTATAGTTCTTGTATATCAAATATGACTATATATAAAACTCTATAAGTTGTGATATCAAATAGCTTTTGCGGCTCCAGACAAATCTTTTTGGGTGGAAAAAAGGGTAAAATGGCTCTTTGGAGATGAGAGGTTGCTGACCCCTGTGCTATGCTATTCAGCAGATTAGTGGATCTGAGAGGCCTGGATGATGGGGCAAAAATAATCAGATCCCAAACCTGTACCAACATAACATCATATGGTACTCAGAGCAGAGAGGGCCGTATAGAGGAGTGTGTCTCCTCCAGCAGCAGAGTGTCCTCTGATTTTCTTTAATACTTAACCCCCCATCCCCCTCCCAACATTATCTTTAAATTCCAGATTCCCTCGCCCTTTGTCTGTGTGCAGGGGATTTGGCGTCAGCCCATACGAGATGTAAATTCCATATCTGTGAGAGGTTAAGAAGAGCGCGCAAATTCAGAGATGGGGGAAAATATAACTAAACAAATATATTACAACAAATTACCTCTGATGTGAATTAAGTTAATGGAAAAGACTCTCATGTAAGTGGTATTGATTATCTCATAAGGATCCAGATCATTGTGTACTCCTCAGCTGCTAGGAGCAGCCTGAGAATGTGTATTGATTGTGAATAAATAAGTACATGAGAAGAGGTTTTTCAGAGCGCAGAAAAAGAGCAGAGCTTCCGGGATCCATTTCACGTGCTGACTGCATGTTCACCAACTACCACCACAAAAGTACTCAGGATTTATAAAATCACAGGAAAACCAAGTTTCTGCAAACATGCCTTTTCTTAGGCCTAAAGGGAGGAAACACTGGGGGACGGGGAGTAAAGACTCTTTTGGATAGAAAGCCATTTTGATCTTGGTGCAGCCAGCTGTGGACAGATGGAAACAGCTCTGGTAAAACTCAGCACAAAAGGATGCGATATAAAACACCTGCCATCTTGTGATTGGTGGAAGAAAGGGGGCTCAGGAGGCCCAGGTCTCTCTATAGGGGTCTTATCACTGACTGCAGGACACACACACACACACACACACACACACACTAGAGAGAGATACAAAAATAAGACCACTGAAACCTTGAATCCATGCTGTTGTTAATTAACCTGTACTTTACATTAACATGACAAATTAATTTACACTGTGCGGGTAAAATCAGTTGGATCCTTGCACGTGAAAAACAAAAAACTTCAGAGCTGGACAGCTGCAGTTCTCCAAATGTGAAAGAACACTCGATGAAGCCAAGGTTATGTGGGTGATTTTTTTCCTAATTCTTCACTAGCTTTCAACTGCCTCTGGTCCCAGACCTCTGAATTATTGGCCACATTTCAGCAACTCAAACAAGCCCTCAGGAATAGTAGTGGGCTGTGAGGCTAATTTGGCATGATACCTTCAGTTGGAATTGCAATAAATGAAAATGTAAAATGGTTAGAATACACACACAAAAATTGCTTAATTTTAAATTGAAGAGAGTGAATTTGTTTCACAGTTGGAGTCCTGCCAGCGCTCATCAGGGTGAATGGCATGTGTTGTGGTGTGTGTTACCTTCACTGCAGAAGCGGCCCTTGTATTCGGTTCTGGAGCAGTCACAGACCGGTTCTCCATCCACCACCGAGCATGTACCTCCATTCTCACATGGGTTCACCGTGCACCACCCTTCCGACTCCAGGGGCACCTTAAGGCTTCCCAGGAAAAGGGGCTGTGAGATGCCATATTTGAGGTCTGTAATTGAGCCCCTGAAGGGCTGCATGTTTCGCACTGTAGGCAGTGTGAGTGCACCTTTGCGGATATCCTGAGGCACTCCACCCAGGAACAGGTCGCTCACTATTTTCATGAACTGGCGCTGCGGCCGCACGTCATCTGCTTTGGCTTCGCCATCCAGTATCAGCACTGTGCGCAGGTTATACCTGCTCACAGTGGAAAAGTGCCAACTGCTGTCATCCACCCGTCTGTCAGACACGACTGTGGTCTCAGCGCAGTCGATGCTGAAACTAAGCTGCAGTCGGCCCTTCACCACCGACAGCTGCAGAAAGTCACAGTAGCCGCCATCGTCAAAGTACAGCAGCAGCGCCTCCGAGGCCTCCGTCTTGAACTGGAAGCTGAGGTCACCGCGGGTGCTGGCATCCCAACGGAGGTAGCGTGCCCACTGACCTGCTGTGCCTAAAAATTCCAGTCCCAGGCATGCACTGAGGAACACTTGCAGAGTGATAGAAAAACGTACAAGTCCCATAGCTGCAAAAAATGTTTTAATCCAAGGTGTCTGAGGGAAAGTCAATCAGATTAAAATCTTAGGCTAGTCAGGTTGAATTCAGGGATCCAACGTTTTATCAATAATATGTGCAGAGATATATTCTGATAAATTCTTATAAAAATATGTTTTCAAAGGGAAAAGGGCAGTAGCAGGAGAACAGTCGTTGCGGGAACAGTCTTAGGGTCAGTATCCTGTAGTTGCAGTGCAGTGGTCGTATAGTGGAAGTGTTGCTTTCCTCCGTAGGGTTGAAGAGAGGACCGGCAGAACAGATGCTATCAAGACTCGTGGTGCCAGGTCTGATAGAATGGACTTCTCTGAGGGGCGAGATGAATTTCCTCCTTCATGTTGTTCATTGGGAAATGGAGCTGACAAGGGATCCACTGGACTCTCTTACTTCCATCACTGTCAGAAAAAGAGAGGCAGAGTGTTACAATTCAATTCAGTTTATTTTGTATAGCCCCAAATCACTAATTACAAACTCCCCTCAGAGGGCTTTACAATCTGGACAAATAGACATCCCCAAACTCCCCAAAAAAACAGAAAAACCCTTTCTGAAGAAACCTTCAGGAGAGCAACAGAGGAGGATCCTCTATGGACAGAAGCAATAGATGTCATGTGACCAGAATGACCACACGATGGGTCCATCAGCATTGATCTTACACATCCTGAGGGGCTTTCTTGCTTCAAATCTCATCACAGCAGCACATGAGATCCATGTGTACAATTGAATTAAGTGCAAGTACCCTGAAAGGACAAAAGAAGGCCCAAAACAAAAGCACTGTCATTATGGTTACCTGTGGTTTGAATCTGGTACTCAGTGGTAAGTAACTAAGCACATTTACCCAAGTACTGAGTACGAACTTGAGCTTCCCAAATAGGGGAAGCAACTGCCAGCTACACATGATGTTATATACCAACTGATACAGTGGTGGTACTGGTACTATTCATACAGTGTCACATAAATGTGCTTAATGTATCATCATGTTGATTCACAGTTATACTTACGTCATTATACTCTGTGGGCTACTTGTGTTATTGCTATTATAGATGCAGTCACATGAAGGCATTTAAATAGTGTTGTTTATGTTGATTTTAACATTCAATCTCTCACGATATAATCTATACTGCTTTGCAGTTTCATTTATATAATATATACTATTTTATCAGTTGATATATTCATCTCGTGATATTCCCCAATGATTCATGTTGAATGCAACTGCACAGTGTACAGTAGAGCCTAAAATTGTTCTGCAGTAAAATTTGTGAAAGTAAATCAGTTTGAGAGCAGAACCGTTACGAGACTAGAGCAGCCAAACATCAGAAATGGATCAAGCTTCATCCAAACATGTCTGGATTGGTCCTAATCTGAATAATAGTGGATTGGATCTTTGAACATGGCATTACTGAGATTTTAGTCAACCTTTCGCATTGCTTGCAAAATGGATGACTGGTGATCATATCCATTTCCGCCTTACGGCCTCCAATTGATATTACTTAATAAGGCCAGAGGATATACAACAAGCATAAAGCAGAAATAGGGGTTATTTCCATGGTGGCTGGCGGAATGATAACTGTGATGATAAGCCCCCCTCCGACGCAAATGACGCGACTATGTAGACTATAATACAAACAGTTTATTACATTTATGACAGTTTGTCCAATTTTGCTGCAATAAAACGATGAACGACTGAAAACTCTTATTAGATCAAATGTGCTGACACCGTTTTCCTTTGGGCACAGTTTGCGGTTGAAAAAAGTGAATACATCGCAATATATCGCAGTATTGTGATAATATCGTATTGTGATAATATCATATCGTGACTCAACCCTGTAGCGCCGTTTGTATCATATTTGATACATGAGTTTCAGAGATTTTAATTTTTAAAAGGTTACGATAAGAATTACTTATATATTGTTCCTAATATTTCAATATGAATAGTTACTGTATTGAAGCAACCTATAATTGCATAATGTTTCGTTCCTTATTTTATAGTAAAGTCGTTTTGAAAACAACTGTATCAAATATGATACAGCAGGTATTTAAAGTATCAACATTGCATTTTATTTCATTTTGATAATCTCAATTTTGCCATATCAAAATGCCAAATACAGTATTTTGATCATTTAATTAAACTAATTAAAAAGGTAGAAATGTCATAGTGAGATATTTTTGTCATAGTAAGATATTTTTTATTATAAATGTCAACTCAATGTTGACATTTATGTTTTTTATAGATAATAAAAAATCCTTGGCTATCATAATCTTGTGTTATATTGCCTAATTATAAAAAGAAATTCAAAGTAAACAATCAGTTGTGTGTTGTTTACTTTTAGATGTCAAAAAGATACAGTGTGAAATGTAAAGTCTATATTTTGGCTGAACAAGGACATACACTGTTTTTTGCCTACCACAATTCAAACTAAAAAGGTTGTAAAAAAGGTTCCTGTTTGGGAAAAATAAGCACCAAACCAACTGAAATGTTCCAAATGTTCCAAAAGCAATGAACATAACTTGTAATTGTTTCTAAAATGAACATCGTTCTGATCAATACATTGACAAATATGCATGATGTATCAAATGTGATTCAAAAGATATAGCATATATGTAAATATTTTTTATATATATTTTTTTAAAAGATTTTAGACTAAAGGTCCAATAAACACTTCAATATAAAAAAATCAGAATTTTCTGATTATTATTTGATGGGTCAAGCTTCACAGGTGATAATATCGTATCGTGGGACCTCTGGTGATTCCCACCCCTACAAACATGCTGACTACCATCAGCAGGACGCAGTGATGTGTCATGTAGTCAGGATTTGGACTAAAGTCTGCAAAACAGAACAGGAGAGAATGAACTACCAGTGGATCCCTTTTCTGGACTGACACAGCGAACCATGGCCAGCCTGAAACGTCTGAGTAAGAGGATCAGCTTGAAATACTGAAATAAGAGGTATGGCCTCAATTAGCTGTGACATTAGGGATGGTAAGCGCTAACTGAGGTTTGTCCAAAACTGTAACCACACCTGGTCACAGCACAGCTCAGAGTGAATATCCTGGCTTTATGGAAAAAGGCCTCTAGTAAGTAAAGAGCTGGTCAGTGAGTGCCACTGTGAATAGCATGCATGTATGTTTGTGAATGATTTGTTCAACTAATTATAACTTAACTTTGCTAACCTACCACACCATTTTAGACAGCTGTAGTAACAGTTTTACTTTCAAGTTCATGTTGTGAGCCACAGCTTTACTGTAACTGCAGAACTCTCCAGCAACATCAACAGAAAAAGGCTTTGTATACCCTGATCCCATCTCTGAGGTGACAGATGCTGAGGTTTAATCAGTAGCAAAGCTGTTTTTATCTATTTTAATAACCTGATACTCCAAGCATACAGCTAAATAGTGGGTTATGGATGAGAATACTTTTGGGGTGGTCCTTTTGCCATATCGCAAGTGCAGGGCTGCATGTAAGTGAATGTTCCTTACTAATTGACTTACATAATGACTTACATAGACAAAAAGCAAGGGATCTCTGTCTGTCCGTCTGAAAATAAAGTTTTATTATTTTCTAATATTATTAGATATTGTATTCATAATACTGTAAAAAAAAAAAAAAAGCAGCAGCTCTACTGACGCCTGTCCATCTCAGAATCAGAATCACTCCAACATCTAGTGTAGGGCTGTGCAGTATACTGGTTTCAAATTTCCACATGGTATGAATTGTTCACATACCATTACGTATCATGGTTGTAACTTTTGTCATGGTTTTAACTTTAGTCATGTTTAAAACATTATAACAACAGTTAACCCACAACTAATGCTCTTTAAGAGGGTAAAACATCAGTTTGTGACACAAACAATTTGTAACACTAATAATTGTACATTTATAAAATGACATCGCTGAACTGCATGCTGGGTACAGCTCGCCCACTATCACACCAAGGGTACATCCCAAGTCTCTAAATTGCATCCCCGTTTCCCTCACTTGCGTCCTTTCCTTGCGTCTTAGTCCCTCCCACCAGGGATGCATGGAGAGAAGCAAGGAAACCAAGCGAGGAGAGAGGACACGAGGAAACATATTTTAAGAGACATGAGACGTCCTTTCCTCTGAAGCGTCACGTCGTATCATATCGTATCATATCGTATCATAAACGTGTATCTGACGTCGGTTTCTGATGACTGCGGCCGACTGACAGCTGATCACAGCTGATCAGCTGTCAGTCGCTTTTACAGCTGACAGAGTTTTGTCTGGAGAGTTTTTACCGAACATTCCAATAAAAATGCACTTAAAATATTGATAAAAATGATCTATTGATTTATTATTTACGTCGGTATGCTTTGATTGTGATTGTTTGATTGTGACATCATTATAAGAGAACCCACAATATAAATATAGTTCTCTTCATTACGTGTTGTAAACAAGTGTTTCCTCTCTCCAGCTCTCTCTGATTTTAATTACATACATAATAAGTTATTGAGGGAAACAACAGATCAAATCTTTGAAGACAGTTGTTTGAGGTCCTTTTGTTGTTCAGACCTACAATTAACGTATTTTAACCAGATGGTGAATAAGAAAACAGATTTAATATATAACTTGAGTTTAATCTGTGATCGTCTCTGGTATGAAACTCCAGCGATAAGTCCGCTCAGCTGCAGCGTCCAATCAGATAACAGATGAGCGGCGAGGCGGTGTGTCCAGCGTTAAAACACTTCCTGAAAGCTCGCTCTCGGGGCTCCTCGATCAAGATGGCGGCGCAGAACCACTTCCGGTTCAATCGAGGAGCGAGGAGCGAGGAGTGAGGAGCGAGGAAACGACAATTTAGAGACTTGAGATGCACCCCAAAAAGGAACTCTGTCGCAGGAAGAGACAGACCTCTTTCTGTTTTTTTTCACCTACATTTCCCTGGGTCCTAAGTCCCTCCATGTTTAGCTTCCTAACACCCTCTATGTACCAACGTAAAAACAGCTGCTCACCACTCGCAACAGCTTTTCAGTTGGCCGGCGGTCCTTTTTGGCGTCAATGAATGAATGTGTTTACTCGGAAAAACAAATACCGTGATATACCGCCAGAATCTTACAAAATACTGTGATATGAATTTTTGACCATACCACCCAACCCTAATCTCAAGCTCCATTTTACCCACACTCGTGAATAAAACTCCATTTAACCAAGAGCCATGGCTTCAGAGATGGAGGTACTGACTCTCATCTCGACCGCTTCACCCTAACCCTTCCCTGATTGGTGACAAGGCACAACCCTGCTGGAGGCCAACACGCACTGGAAACGTGTTTGACTTTATGCCAATGATGCGGACACAGCTCTCATCCAGGTAAGTTGACTACCTCAGCAACTTCTGCCATTCATATAGATGGATCTTATCCGGAGTGTTGAAACTCTGCTACTCTATCAGGTGCTCCTTGATGTGCTCTTTCCACCCCTCTACAATATCCCCAGTCCGGGTCTGCAGTTCTCTTACCCTGTTGAACACAGCAAAGTCCTGCTTTCCCTTTCTGAGTCGTCTACCGGTTTGCCAACCAAAAGTCCTTCTCAATAGTCTTCGATAATTCCTCCCACACCCAACAGCCGCAGCCCACAATGGAGGCTTTTGACATTGCTCACTACTGTCCCTGTGATGCACGGAAAGGTCTTCCGGAGTTGGTAGTGGAAGACCTCCTAGACAGGGCCCTCAGCCAGACGGTACCAGTTCCCCCTCATACACACTTAGTCCCTCTATAGAGTCCCCAGTCTGCGCCCTTTCCAGAACACCACCAGAGACTCCAAGAAGGGTACTGTGAACTAAAAACAGGTTTCAAATCAACTTAAGTTGATTAATTGTGATAGATGATACATAAACGTGTCATTTTTCTAAAGACAGTGGAGATAGTTGAGAATTTCCACAAGATCAAAGCCTCCCCCGCACCCATCACCCTGTGTGACTCCTTCCTCTTCCTGGGCTCCACCATAACCAGGACCTCAAGAGGGAGCCTAACATCAGCTCTATCAACAAGAAGGCCCAGCAGAGGATGTTCTTCCTGAGGCAGCTGAAGAAAGTCAACCTGCTAAAGACAATGATGGTGACTTCTACACTGCCATCATTGAGTCCGCGCACCATTCACTCTGCTAAGAGGGTGATTGGCTGCAATCTGCGGTCCCTCCATGAGTTGTTGCCTCCAGGACCCTGAGGCGGGCAAGAAAGATTGTAGTCAAAATCAACATTGGGCAATGCCTGCACTCACAATGCTCATCAATGACTTCATCGATGACAAAACCATGTCTATTTGCATCACGTGCATTTGCAAGTCACAAGAATGTAGAAGGAATGCATGTCTCCGGCATGCATTCCCCGAAGTCGAACTTTGTTTTAATATTTATATTGTATGAGTTTAATTGTGCAGTAATTGCATTATGTAATGTTTCATTATATTAATTATGTTGTAGCTTCACTTGTAAAGCACTTGGAACTACTCCCCTTGTATGAAAGGTGCTATATTGATACTTTTTTATTATAAAACAAGCTGCACCTAAAAACTTTGCCAATCCTCTAAAGTGTGGAAGCACTTAGACAGAGACCAGACTGGTGCCCTGTAAGCCCTGCAAATTGGAAATGGCTTATCATTATTGTCAAGATATTAGATATATTAGGATTATCAACATGTTTTGTTTAGTAATTTGAAACTGATTTTCTAAAAGCTTCTTCATCGTCCCATGTTTAAAGTAGTTTCTGCTCAACTGATTCTACAGCAACGTAATGTAACGCCATGCTTAATCTAACGTTATTTAGCGTTTTATATTTCCTGTTTACGTTAACGAACATGTATGAATGAGAAAATGGCCTCAACTAACGTTAGAGACAGTTATTACAGACTGTAAATCATTTCAATAATTTCCTTTGTCCTATGCTGAAAATACAAAAATACATTTGATTATCTTAACTGCATATTATTACTATTATTACTTATTATTACTAGTGATTAAAGAAATCAATGTCATAACTTTTTAAAGATTTATGTCAAGTATTTTCAACCTAAAACAATATTAACCATATCGCAACATATATGCATCTCTGGTACGGTGTGCATTTATACACCTGATGCCTGTTATTAATGCACATGCTAACTTAGCATATTGTGCATTCCACTTTAATTTATTAAAGCCAACAATATCAATGTGCTATTTTCCACACTTTGTTTCTCTGGATTAATCATTTTAAGTGGTATTGTCCTTTTTTAGTCACTGGCTATATGTGTTTATAAACCAGCCAAATTGTAATTTGTAGCAATGTACAAGCCCCACAAAGTGGCAGTAGCTACATTTGAGCTACTTTTCAGTACGCTAAGGTAACACAAACATCTTCACAAATGTTTCACAATAAAAGCCTTGTTAAGAAATTAAAGCATTTTGTCCAACGAAATACAGAATGGCTTTTAATTTAAAACAAAAACAGGAAGGGTTGAGCTGGTATTAACAGCATAATGCAATAACAACACTTCAACAGGAAGACGGGAGTAGATCAGAAATGAAGGAAGCTTCTCCTGAAATCTGACCAAATATACTGATGGAGCAGAGCTATGAGGCTGCTGCATACAGCAAGCACCTCTCACTCTGCTGACTGCACATGGATTCATTTGTAATAGACATCTAGAAAAGCAGGATGGAAGTGATTCTCTGCCACAAATAGGCGATGGAAAAATATTTTTCCATTAAATAATTCATATTATTATTGACGTGTACAAATCTCATACAGTCACATAGGCTTATTCTTCTACGCTACTACACGGATGACTATCACTGACTTTGATGACTGGAATAAAAACTGTGCCTCCATTCTGGATTCTATCGCTCCTCTTAAACTTCAGTAACATAAACCAAATGTTTCTGTTCGTAGTCACTGAGAATAGATTTTCTAAATGAGATCACACATGTCAGAGCTTCTGTGAGAGCTCAACCGGCTCAAGATATCTGTTATACCCTCCGTTTTCTCTCATTTTCAGAAAAGAAAGAATTAGTAAGAAGGCATGAAATCAACAACTTGCACTCTAGATGTAATCCCAACACATCTCTTTAGAGATTTAGAGATCACCGTCACTGTGGGTACCCCCAATATTTCTATCATAAATAGCTCATTAGTCACTGGAAACTTTCCGTCAAGTGTTTAACATGCTGTCGTACAACCCCTTTAAATAATCTGGCCTTGACCCTGTGGCCCATCTCTAAATTGCTATTTTCATCAAAGGTTCTAGAAAAGGAAAAAACAACAACAAAAAACTCCTTTTTAAAATAACAACAGCATTTTAGATACATTCTAATCAGGCTTTAATTTTCACACATTTGTTTGCATGGTTCCATTGGGTCACATAATGCAAAAACATAACATGTCGTCTTACTGTTATGCAAATGAGACCTAGCTGTATTTGCCCAGCATTCCTAATGACCCAAATAGCCTCATTACCCTGCATAATTGCCTAAATGAACTAAAAGAGTGGATGCATCAAAACTACCCGCAGCTACACAACACCCAAACAGAGGTTTTACTGACTGGTCCAGCCTGCACTGCCAGCTGGGCTGCTTAGCTCCTTATGCCACACACCCCAAACTTGTGGGTCCTATTTGACTCCAACCTTACTATTGAAAAGCAGGTCAAGACAGTTGTTCAAGCTTGTTTTCACAACTAAGAAACATCTCCAAAATAAAATGATTTCAGTCCTGCAACATTGAGAAAGTCACTTTTTCTTTTTACAACTCCTGCCTCAGTCAGGTGCAGGATAACCACCCGGCTTTATCTGAAATAAGGTGCTGGAAGTATCAAAAAGCTCAATCTGGTAGAATAATAGATATAGATAGATAATATTGTGGCATCACAAGGGGACAGGTAGTGGAGGGGCGCTACGTTCCAACCCCGCTGCAGGTGCTTAGGGCACCTAGTTGAGGCAGGGCTGGGAAGCTTCATAAAGGCCAGAGCGGAGAGCACATGGGAGGAAGGAGCTGGGCCAGCACAAGGTGAACCAACACCCACTTGGAAAAGAAGGACTACGAAGAGGAGGACCTTGTAACCTGGACTTTGCAGTGTTGAGTTTTGTTTTGGTTAGATAACCACTTTCTCCTCCGGGACGCTTTATGTTTGCTAATGGACTTTTTTAATTTTTTTGATTTATTTATGGAAATTACCTTGCTGGTGGGACGGAAAATAAACCTTCACTTTTACTTATACTGTCTGATTGTGCCTGTTTTCATCTCCCTCTTGCACTGCCCACTCTAGACTGCCCGTCACACTACAATATATATAGAATAGATATTCGCACTATAATCGTGCGGATACCCATTCCTGTCTCAGTCAAAAACAACTTCCTTGGCTAACCTAGTTCAGAATTCTGCAAGCAGCCTTTTAATGGGCATTTACTAAAGGTAATACATCACACCTTCCCTCACATCTTTGCACCGGTTCCCCTACACTTTAGAAATCACTTTTAAAATAGTTTTACTAATTTATTTTCCGGTTAGGCTTTTCGGTTCCACGAAGCAAGTTTGGAAAAATCACCAGAGCAACACATCCAAATCCCTTAACCTGCTCCAGTGCAGGCAAACTGAAATTCACTGGATAAGATGGCCACTCCCACCGGACAAACAAGGCAGCTCCCTTCCTCATTGATGAAGGAGCGATATTATTTTTATAGGTAGAGAGTCCTTCGTTCTCACATCTTCATGACTTCATGTACGAGCGCTTGTCGGCGATTCTGCCGACAAGGAATCATTTATTTACGAGACCTTCTGGAGCCGTACATTGAACACCACACGCCCAGCCGAGCATTAGCCGTCTCACATACTGTATGCATAGCCTGGATCACAGCCTTGAGCTTTTTTGCGAGTGGTAGAACATCGGGAAAGCCGCTGCGCAGGGTGGACTCAAGAATGCAGAAAATCACACACAATTTATTTTCACTGCTTCAATTGATTGGATTTCTGATTATGAATAATACATATATACTGATCCGCCCATACACATATTCAAACTCCTAGTTATATGGTAATCTACACATATTTAGTACATGATACATACGCGCATACAGTACATATATCCTCATAAGTATATATTAATTTGTATGCTACTGCCAGCAGGCACATTAAACAATATATAATCTGATTGATTTGGGTGATGAGGCACTTAAAATTAGCCGATACAATTTCCCAATACTGACGCATTTAACATTTAACTCTGATATATTTGCGATTCTTATGTCTCGCAGCGGGGGCGGTGTTAAGCTGCGTTCACAGCAAACGCGTTGCGA
The DNA here is from genome assembly GCF_910589615.1 of Taurulus bubalis. NCBI lineage: Eukaryota > Metazoa > Chordata > Actinopteri > Perciformes > Cottidae > Taurulus > Taurulus bubalis. Next base: position 48,413,340 of record NC_136589.1, on the reverse strand, counting down.
ATATTCGCAATGTGTTTGCTGTGAATGCAGCTTTAGACTTTGCCATGATTATATGGACTTGACTTCCTCAGCGGAGAAATAAGAGGCTCTTTCTCTGAGTTTAGTTGCCATTGTAGCATTATAAGATCATGGAATCTGTGCTCAACTATGCTCCCTTTTGAAGAGGAACATACAACACGCACAATTATCCAGATGACTGACGTCGAATTCACGAGACAGTTTGAGGGCGGATCAGCCTTAGAGAAACCGACATAGCCTGACGTCAATCATCTCGGTAATTTAAGATGGATAATTGCACATTTGATCGACTTTGTTGAGCCAGGTACGGGGAATGGGGCCCAGGTCCAACTCTGGACTGGCTTTAGGATGCATTCTTAAAAGGTCCAAATGAAATGTGTCTGTCCAAGTTTGTTTATGTTCCTATGCGTATGGGAACATGTACATACACGTCAATTTGTGTGTATGCATGTTTATATTTACACACATTTATACATTTACTTTGGTACTATTATTGATATGTTCTGTTTTAAGTTACCTCATTGTTTTTTATTTTTGTCCTGTAAAGCATTTTGTAACAGTTGTTGCTATATTTATAATTGCTATATACACATTTATTATGATTAGTTCTGCCTATAAAAAGGTATACAAATATATATTTTAATCCATCTTTAGCAACAGTGTTGTTTGTTCCGAGCAAAAAGACAAGGAATGCTTTCAGAACATAACCAACTGTGATATTGATAAGGGAATAAATGTATTTTACCACTCATTAAGCACCATGAGCTGCTAGTTCTACAGGTCTTGAAATATAAACTTCATACTGCAGATTTAAAAGCTATACTAAAGAACAGTATGTAGGTCTGACGAAGGACACGTGGAACTCAAAGTTAAATTTATTTTATTTAATCAATATTATCTATGATGAATACCAATAGATTAATCAATTTTCTAATTTGTGTTTTATTTGCTGCAATACCAACAGAAGTCAGGACAGGAACCCAAACATCGTCTGAAATGGGAAGAAACAACTACCCGATAGCAGAAACAGCAGCCAAGCTTCTATTTTTCCTCATGGATGGAAACACACATTCCCTTTGTATTTGTTGCAGCATTTTGAACGTGGGCTTAAATTCCCTCAGTTGTGGAATCTAACAATTGAGTAAATAATCACATAAATAATCGAAATCAGGCGACCGTGTAATAATTGCCACAGGCCTGGAAACAGGCATGTGCAGTTTTTAGAATATTCACTCAAACATTAGATTTAATCTCAACATGTTTTGGATAGTTTCTTAGCAACACGGACATTATGACCATATAAAGCATCGACCAGCTTTATGTATTATGAAGCATTGGCCATGCAGGTGCTTTACTCATCTTCCAGTCAAATGCATCTTCTCTTTACATTCTACATCGTTCTGCAGATGTCTGCATCACGGTGAAGCTCTAAACTCTGAAGCTATAGCAATTCCATCATTTTGCAAAATTAAAAAAAGGTATTATACATTTATTGAAAATCAGGCAAATGTGTACAATTATTTATACAATTGGTTCCTCATAATAATAATAATAATAATACCCATAATGTGATACAGCCCTACTGGGATGCAATAGAAATGTATTTACTGGTCAGTATAAACTGATTTGGGAATGGTGTGTTACTGTCTATTTATACTCCAATCTATTAATTATGCATTCTTAATGAAATAAACTAAAACAATTAAAATAAATAACCTATATGCCTTTGTATTTTACATGTTATATACATATAGTATACAATATACAAATAGTATACATATTAGAAATGTATCTCCTCCAACAACAAACAATTTAGAGTCAGACCATGAGCTTCTCACCAGTTCCTCTGTACTGAGCACCTCATCAATCGTCATGTTCATATTTTATTCTTTCTTTTATTTCATGAAATACTGACCATTTTTACACCCCTCTAATCTGGAATATATATACAATTCAACAATTTAAAAACAATATGTTTTCAACTGTGCTTAATAATTAACGCCAGAAGTGCTGAAAAATTTGAAAATATCATCTTTCTGCAGCCTCAGTCCAAAATGATATGTGCATTAGCCTTTAAAATCTCATATCAGCCAAGCTTATGCTGACACATTTTTTGATTTTGACAAATTACAAAATTATTTTTGATTATTGGTGTTACTCTGCAGCAGAGGCAGTACTTTTACAACAGTTCTGCATTATGTATATTTAGTATTTTCAATTGATTGTTTTAGCTAAAATGAATCACTACCTGAGTACAAAAGGCTCTTGTCCTTCTCTGCGTTCACACTTAAAGTATAAACACGGCACTCGTGTTTACAAATGCAGACTTATTCTGGCATTATCTGTGTGTGTGTGTGTGTGTGTGTGTGTGTGTTTTGTGGCCGTGTGGGGAGCATCAGGGGTTAAAAGGCTAAACGGCACGGATCATTGTTCTCGTTGAAAGGCTCCTTTGACGAACCCCACAGGGACGAGTCCACACACACACTGACAAAAGGCAGCCGCACACTGGATCCTATTAACAGCACACGGACTGGGACGGAGGGCGTGTGTGTGTGCGTGTGTAAATGCAAATAAAAGCAGCCCACCGGTAGGCCCATTGCGTTTAAATGGGCGCCACTAGCCAGCAATTTTACAGCAGGTGCCCTGATCACACACACTCATCTCACAAAAACACACAAGCAGGTGCGCTGTCCAGACACACCGACAAAATGTCCTCCACAGCTTGCAGATGATATCTCAAAAAGGACAGGCTGAAATTGTTCTGATTTGCTGGAATGGTTCTGTGTGAGGCCGATGCACGCAGACACGAGCGCCGCACTGACGTCTCCTACAGATTCACACAGCCATTTTCTTTGTTGCTGCAGGAAACATTTGACCAGGACGTGCACCATGACAGTGGGGAGGACAGACAGCAGACGGTAGATTATGGAAACTGATGTTCCACCTCATCTACTCCCACTCACGCGTTGCATCAAACACCCGGCTCCACTCTTCGTCTTTTCTCTTCATCACAATCCAGCCACAAACCTCTGGAGGTAAATAGAAGCGCAGGTACCCACCATCTTAGGCGATGAGGATATGAATAACATTCTCATGCATGATTCTATCAATTTATCACAATACTGTGATATAGTAAAGGCTTTATGGATAAATAACAGACAGGGCTGTAACAAAGTCTACAAGGGCCTCATATTTAAATACACTGATGATCTGACAGTATGTCTATCACCCCTCAGTAACCATGTGGTTAGTCTGGACAAAAGCACCTCAGCACACATGCAAAAGACAAGATGGCCTTCATGAGCAAAAAGGACAGTAATACAGAGACTGGTTTGTTTTTTTAAATGAAAGAAATCAGGGGAATTATCCTAAAATGATAACTATTTTTAAAAACGTCCTCCTTTTTGTATTGACCCCTTCTCTTCATGTGCAGCCTCTCCGGCTCATTTTTAAACAGAGGAATAAAAGCAGACGTATAAAAAGCTGTGCATTGAAAGTAAAAGATGAAGGGTGTGTGTGTTGTTCTCCAGCTACTCTGCAGGCAGGACACGCCTTCTCTGGGCGCCGTGGTTCTGCTGCAGCACCCTTCATGGCATTACATCACCCAGTTAGATTGCGCGCGTGGACGCGCGCGCGCGCGCACACACACACACACACACACACACACACACGCACACACACACACACACACACACACACACACAGCGTGGATATAGCTCCATCACTACTCAGAGAACACACCCACAAACACCTCATCACCAGCAGGTTAGAGAACATCACGTTGTGCCATTTACTTGTTTTATTATGACTGATTGGCTTTTCATATTAATTCACAATACTCCAACTGGTCCATCAGCAGAAATGCTGATAATAATAATATAATAATATAAATTATGACATGCCTGCAGGTCCGGATTAATCAGAAATATTTACAAAAGACGGAGAATAATGTTCCTTTCTCTTTCATTTATATTTGAACACCTTATTTGAAAGGGTGTCCCTAAAGATGGCACAGCACATATGTTCGATATGGAAGAGAAAATATTTAAGGTCCAGCAATGTCACACACTATTACGCCTTGAAAAATAAAAAGCAAAAACGGCAAGGAGTGAGACAGCCCGTCTAACGCAGGAACAGAGCGGCTTAAAGAACGAGCATCTCGACACCGAAGGACCCGCACCGTGAGAGCCCTTGGCTCCTGGTCCTCAGACACATCAGCCCAAACGCTCCATCTACCGAGCAGCCCCACCTCTAGCAGCAGAGAGGAACGGTACATCCACAGGGTTCATGTTTGGCTACAAATACGCAGCGTCCACGATGAGTGGAAAAGAGCCTCTTTAACACAGCGACCAGACTTTTACTAATGCCATTTCATCTAGTCGGATTTCATTCAACTCCTATCAAATCTATTTTTAAAACAGTAAAAATAATGAATGATCGTTTGCACCAATTAAAAGCACACATTGCTTTCTTTCTCGAAACATATACATGGAAGTGTGTGGTTGTATGAGCAGCAGGAGGCCCGTTGGGCCCTGTGCGGGGAAGAGGCGCCTCTCTGCGGGGCGCGCCCGTTATCAACCCGGGGTAGGAATACATGCACAATATCATCAAATCCGATTCACTCTTAAAATCCTGCACATCAAAATGTGTTCTGCAGCTATGAATACAAACTAGAATGATCTCCCCATCAGCACTCATTTAGCCTCAGTTCCCTCTGTTTCACAGCAGCGGAGGACGGAGGCCGAGCCGCCGCTCTGGAGGAGCAGCGACATGGCGCACTCTGTGCAGGCGCACTGCAAAAGGCCGCAATGAGGAGATCCGATCTGCGGTATCACGAGCGGCGTGCATTCGTCGCAGTGAAGCCTAAATGGAAAAAGAAAAAGGCCGAGCTCAATGAGATATCAAAGTCCCGCACGGGTCTGAGGCCCAACTGGCTTTAAAGCCGCGGATCGGAGAGGGGAAGCGGGTCCAGACCCACGTGAGCAGAACCCCCAAGTCCTCCTGCGGACCGCGACGCCATTCGATCAACGGAAAAAAATCCAAATCATAATTATGCTTTCCTAAAATGTTCTTCACACTCCATCATTTAAACGACACCTTATCAAAATACTAACGCTTCGGTTGAATTGATTTCGATATTTCGAGGCCATGTCGTTTAAGAGAATATTTTTAGACCATAACGTTGTAGTTTGATGTAGTTCATGAAATGTCGAAAACAGCCAGTAAAAACGGCTGCAGCTGGATCGAGGAACCCAGACCCGGAGGAAGAGGATGGTGGAGGAATGTGACGGGCTAGCTGCTGGTGCTGCCGCCTCGCTCCCGCAGAAGGTCACGCATCACACGGCTGGTCTCAAGCCGCGGGTCCACCAACACGCACCTGGCTGCGTGGCGGGCACGCGAACACGAAGCTGCTGAGAACAATGTGGACACTGGACACCTGGCGGGATGCTATTTATTATTCATCACCCTAAACAAGGTGAAGGGAATCTGCTTCGTGGTTCAAGTCTATTTTACAGGGTTATGCTCTTCCTATTTGATATACACGCGTGGTTAAAACCCCGCATGGTCGTGTGTGAAAGATTAAATAGAAATATAATTAAAATGGATCCTTCATATCGCCTCAGGGAGGACAGGACGTGTGTCTTTCTAACCGCCCGCCACGGCGCCTCTGCTCCACGGGCAATGGAGAGGCCAACGTCGCACATATTCCCATTTCCAATCCCTCAAACGCGCTCTTCTCAAGGAGACTCTCGCCCATTGTCACCGCTCAGTGGCGCACAGACGGGAAAAGTCCTGTAAAGTGTCAGGTTCCGCGGTACCTGTGTGGAGGAAACCTGCCTGCGTGGTTCCTATGCTCCGTGTCTGTCTGAATGCAACACGACAGGTAGGGAGGAGACGACGTACTGACCTTAGTCACGCATTTCTCCGGAGTATCCAACTGTTCAAAGGCAGCTATGAAGTCCTCAGCCCTAGTTTTTAAATCCAGGATCCCGTTAAAAGCAGCAGTGGTCCGGCTGCTGGCAGGCGGTGCGCTGGTACCGGGCGGTTCTCGCTCCTTACAGGTGCACCACGCGCACAGGCGGCCGTTAGCTCTGTGCGACTCACAGCAGCTGCCGACAAGAGGCGCGCGCACGCACACACGGGCTGCGCGGGTCCGCCCTCTACTCAGCATACGGCATTAAAGGCGTAGAGGCTCGTAAAGCCTACGCACACGCGCACAAACGCGCACGCACACACACACACACACGTGTGATTATTTCAGGGCACTCAGGCTCTTATGAAACAGAAGGTCCCATGATGTGCGCAGAGAGGTCAGTTTATGGCTTGTGAGAGTTTATTTCAGAGCTCGAAATAAGAAATCAACACAGAACCATGCAACCAAAAGGTCAACTATGAGGATCTCAAAGGTTGAAATCACAAGAGCATCAGAAAGTTGGAGCATGATGTTGTTGTCAGTCCCAGGGAGAGCATCAGACCCAGGGAGAGCATCGGACCCAGGGAGAGCATCAGACCCAGGGAGAGCATCAGACCCAGGGAGAGCATCAGACCCAGGGAGAGCATCAGACCCAGGGAGAGCATCAGACCCAGGGAGAGCATCAGACCCAGGGAGGAGCCATGATGATGAGTCTGACAGGAACAGTGCATTAAACGGCAAGCCATCCTTTACGTTCATATTGTGTGTACGACTTTGATTTCCCAGCTTCTGTCCTTTGTAATCAAAGGCTTTTTCAGAAATAAAAAAAAATATATACAAATGGCCTAATAAATTAACTAATTTGCCAATACATGTTTTGTATAAGAAGAATGTAAGCCTAATAATTGATAACATTTTATAAATGGAGATGTATAGATTACTCCCTTTTAATTGTCTCTTCTTTCATTTCCTTTGTTTATTCCATGATTTCATTATTTATTTTCTCATACAACATGTTCCTTTAATTTAATTATATATACTCATGTATAGTATTTTTGTCATTTATTTATTGTTTTTGTACCTTTTTTTATTAATTTAAAAAATTGATGTATTTATTTCTGTATTAATTTACTTCTGTATTATTTTTACATTGCCTATTTCATTTTATGTTTCTTTATTCATGTATTATTTTCTTTGTCCATTACTTTAAGCATGTCCTCATCATTATACAAATGAGGGGGCGGTCTTCAAAGTGTCAAGGGGTCTTCTGAGACATGCGGGCCGATTTATAAATAGGCAACATTAAGTCTATATTATCTAGAATTTGTTATATCTGTTATATTGTCATAAGGCCTCTTGGTGGCTTGTTATTGTAATAATAACTAAATCAATTAATTAATAGAATAAACAAGACTATTTTTGTTTTCCAGATTCAGTTAAGAGTCAAGGTTTATTATTCTACTATATCCACTACTGCTGTTATTAGTCATCATTTGTTATTATTACTTATGCTATTATTTCTACTCTATGTACATGTGTCATATGGATTGATTGTGTTGTATACACAATACACCACCATACAATGTAGTGAGTCAAGTGTTTGGGACCAATGTCATATGTGAACATAAAATGATTGGGCTCAAGAGCAACACGGTAAGATTAAAAGTAGCCAAGTTTCTTGTCTCATGCTGTGTTCACACTAAAAGAGTTGCGCAATATTTGCGCGAGTAGATTACATGTTAAATCAATGCACAGACGTGAATGGTAAAAAAGCGAATTTTTCGCCGGGCGGCACGATAGAGGCGAAAAGGCGTTGTGAATATTTGCCTTTTCGCTTTTTCGCCAGAGAAATTCGGCTGACGCTGAGTTGCGAAAGCCAATCAGCGCTGAAAAGCTCCGCCGTCGTCACCGGCGTCCTGTCGTTGCTGAATCAAACTGCTGCTGGTCCTGAAGGAGCGCTGGAAGCGGCTTCATTCAGACGCTCGTCCTGGAGGAGTCTGAGCTGTGTGCGACTACGGATAATATTATGAACCCAGACACGGGGCGGTTGATGTTCCCACGTTTGTGGGACTTCCTCAACAAGTGACAAAATGAGAGCTATCTGTGGAGAGTAGATGAGGTTGAAGGAGATGTGTTCGGAGTAGTTACATGATAACAGAAGACCCAAAGGCAATGAGTGACGTGTCACAGCCATCCAACGCGTTGACCGCCAGGGGGCGAGGAAGAGGCTCAATGTCAAGAAGCCGTTGTTTGGCCAGCTTGTAGTCCATAAGGTGGCATCAGTCCCATCGTCTGATCGGTGCTACCATCCGTAGCCTGGAGGACAAACTAGTCTCTGTGAAAGCTCTGTCACTCTCTCCAAAAACCGATTATCTTTTTTAACAGCCATGGCAACAAGGGACTCAAGATCAGCAGGAAGATTGAGAGGGGCAAGTTGGTCTTTAATGTTCTCAGCTGACCCATGGAGAGCAGCATCGTATTAGAGTGGCTATTCCGGCCAGTGTGCGGAATTCTATGACCGCGTCAGTAACTCTTGCTCTGCAGAAAAGTCTTGGTATGTGTTACATATTGTAGCCTGTCCAGCCCACCTAATGGCGCACTCCCGTGCTCTGCCATTCAGGTCATAACCACAGTTGCCACCGCTGCGAGACATAAGCGTCACAAATATATCAGACAAGTTAAATGCATCAGTGTTGGGAAAATGTATCTGCTAATTTGAAGTGCGTCATCACCCAAATCAATCAGATTATATTTATTTAAATGTGCCTGCTGGCAGTAGTATACGAGTAAATTAGGGCTGGGCAAAGTTGAACAAAATTTACTGATTAATCGCATGATTTTTCTGGGATTGATCGCATTATGCGTTAAATTCAATAATGAAGCAAAAACTAGTGTACTGCGCACTTTTATTTTAAAGTAATGTTATCAGAACAATATGACAGGCACTCTGGAGCAACAGCAAATTAACAACAGTATATATATATATATATATATATATATATATATATATATATATATATACATACATATATATATATATATATATATATATATATATATATATATATATATATATATATATATATATATACATACATATATATATATATATATATATATATATATATATATATATATATATATATATATATATATATATATGCTAGGGAAGAAAAAAAAGATCTATTTTATTTTTGTAATGCTTCTATATGACTGGTCATTCAATTAAATATTGTATTTATTTTCAGATGTTATAGACTATTTTATTCTAATGTAAAACAGCTTCATATCATGCTGAAGAAGAAACATTTGTCTTTTATCAGAGAACAACATAAACATTCTGTTCAGTAGTAAGGGTCCCTGTGAGGGACAAGCCCCTCCTTCTTTTGTCATGTTCAGTAGTAAGGGTCCCTGTGAGGGACAAGCCCCTCCTTCTTTTGTCATGTTCAGTAGTAAGGGTCCCTGTGAGGGACAAGCCCCTCCTTCTTTTGTCATGTTCAGTAGTAAGGGTCCCTGTGAGGGACAAGCCCCTCCTTCTTTTGTCATGTTCAGTAGTAAGGGTCCCTGTGAGGGACAAGCCCCTCCTTCTTTTGTCATGTTCAGTAGTAAGGGTCCCTGTGAGGGACAAGCCCCTCCTTCTTTTGTCATGTTCAGTAGTAAGGGTCCCTGTGAGGGACAAGCCACTCCTTCTTTTGTCATGTTCAGTAGTAAGGGTCCCTGTGAGGGACAAGCCACTCCTTCTTTTGTCATGTTCAGTAGTAAGGGTCCCTGTGAGGGACAAGCCCCTCCTTCTTTTGTCATGTTCAGTAGTAAGGGTCCCTGTGAGGGACAAGCCACTCCTTCTTTTGTCATGTTCAGTAGTAAGGGTCCCTGTGAGGGACAAGCCCCTCCTTCTTTTGTCATGTTCAGTAGTAAGGGTCCCTGTGAGGGACAAGCCACTCCTTCTTTTGTCATGTTCAGTAGTAAGGGTCCCTGTGAGGGACAAGCCCCTCCTTCTTTTGTCATGTTCAGTAGTAAGGGTCCCTGTGAGGGACAAGCCACTCCTTCTTTTGTCATGTTCAGTAGTAAGGGTCCCTGTGAGGGACAAGCCACTCCTTCTTTTGTCATGTTCAGTAGTAAGGGTCCCTGTGAGGGACAAGCCACTCCTTTTGTCATATTCAGTTTGTTGCTTACCTTAAAGATGCATGTTAAAGACCAGCAAATTATTAACTTTTTACAAAAGCAATCAGTGCTTTTGATCTTGATCAGTTCAGTGTGTCTTACTCAGTGAGAACAGTCCAGTCTGTGTTGGCTTGAACAAGAGCATGAAGTCTGGTTGAATGAGGTGGAGATGTGAAGGACAGCTGACAGGTAGCTCAGCGGCGGCTTTGCGCGAATAATGTTCACTCTGGACGCGGAGAGCGAGGCTCCTGTGAGACTGAGCGCTCTGTGAGGCGGAGCGGCTCACGGCAGCACCCGCTGCTCGCTGAGGACAGAAATTGTTGATTGTCATGGACTTCAACAAATCAGATCTTTACTTTGACAAGCTGGGTGTATTCTTTGACGTGCAGCGCCTGCGAAATGGCGTTGACGTATATGATTGGTCAGTGGGGCAGCGTGACGTCTGTCAACCAAAGAAAGAGAAGAAGAGTTTTAGAAGTTTAGTTTGTCAAATTTAGACTTGCACATGTAAAATAAAGAGTATGTGTACATTACAATGCATAAGATATATAATTAATAAGGGATATTATTATAAAGGATAGGTAATTGTATGCATAAGAAAGTAACTATGTTTGATTACTGTATAATGATTAATGTGTGAGTGGATTCTAAAACAAAGTTTGCATGCTGCATGTGGGAGCCAATGGACTGTGTTTTTGAGAAGGAAGTGTAGTTCCCCTATTCGGCTGAAGGCGGCGGAGCTGGACGCTGATGTTTGGAGTGCAGGATCTATCCTTTTCTGAGAAGAGAAGGAGAATAGCTCCGCGCCTGAAGAGGGCGGCCCTTTAATTTCCGAGACGTGAACAGGACAAGACCTGGAGTTCATTGAGGATCAGGGGCCCCGGTCGGATTGCATAAACAGTTTTTGTCATCATCTTTTATTAAATTATTTTTTATTATAACTCATTTTGGATTCTGGACATTATTCCCCACACGACCTCCTAGGATTTTTGATCACTTTTCTTCAATATGAATAAAATTGTAGATACATGTAAATAAATGTCTAATACTAAATGTTGTGTTATCGTTTTTTGAGTAGAAGTGTTGTCCGTCACTACTTTCACCAAATGGGACTGAGAAATGGCACTACAGACCAGGCTTGAACTGCTCTGCTGTGTCTCAGCAGAGCAGTTCAGGCCTTTGCAGATTAAAGAACACGGAGAGTGGACGTTGTGGTTGATTGCCATGGACTTCAACAAATCAGATCTTTAGTTTGACAAGCTGGGCGTATTCTTTGACGTGCAGCGCCTGCGAAATGGCGTGGACGTATATGATTGGTCAGTGGCCCAGCGTGACCATTAACACGTGATGTGATTGGTCAGTGGGGCAGCGTGACTTCTGTCAACGAAAGAAAGAGAAGAAGAAGACGAAGAAGAAGACAAAGACAAAGAAGAATAAGCTAGAAGCTAGAATCTCAGGCTGAAGCCTGAGAAACGGACTTGCTGGTGGATTTACTGATGACGCCTTTCGCACAGAGGTTTGTGACTGGTTGTTGATTTGAACAACATGCATTGTCCGTTAATTACGCAGCAACGGCGAGGTTTGAGCCTTGCCGTGTTTGCGCACCTCTCTACTATCTCAGGTTCAAACTGCACCATCTTTTCATTCAATCAATTTGAGAAGTTGAACATGTTCCTCGATTTGGGGCGCGGCTTGTCATTCAGGGGGGTGGTGGGTCCCACAGCCAGACCAGTTGAGAACCACTGCCTTAGAGTACAAGCAAGGCCATGTGGAATATTGTTTTCATCAAAAAGTCAATTATGATCCCCCAGAATGAGCTGGAAAGTGTTGCGAGTGAAAGGGAAGCCTGGGTCGGCCTGCTGGACCTGCTGCCACCGCGACCCGACCCCGGATAAGCGGCTGAAAATGTAATTTACAATTAATCCATCAGGACCAAGACCTCGCGCCACACCAACAGTTTTTTCCCCCCAAGTTTTTTCCCGTCGGCAGTCGGGCTCATCAACAGAGCCCGGGTCCCCCACTGACTGAGTCTGTCACCCCCAGGACTACTTTTCCGACTACTTTTCGGACTATTTTTTCTTTTCTTCCTTCTTACCGGTCACTCCCCTGCACACTTCATATTTAAACACTCATGCCACTTAACATACACTTTAACTTAAACACACATGTCACTTTAACATACACTTACATTAACGTTATCTGTTTATCTGTTTGGTCTTCTTGTTTGAGTCGCGCTTGTACTTGGATGTTGGGCGCGGACTGGATCAATTATATGTCCATCATTTATATCTTTAATGAGTGATTGGCTAAACTGCGTATTAGGGCTGTCTTGGGCCAAGAGACGTGCACTGGAGCAGAGGGGAGGAGCAGGAAAAGCATCTATTTTGGCAGATATCTTTTACAAATATTACTGGGTACATTCCATAGCTCAAAAAGACAAATATTAACAATTTGTATAATTTATTAATATTTGTATAATGTTTTATAATTAATAAAAATAGTTTATTTTGGAGTTTTTTGGTCGCTCCAGGTGGGTGGCCGGCCGCCACTGGTTAAGGGGTTTTCTATATAAGTGTTCTCCATATCACGCCTTGTTCTCTTTTGGGAAAGGACGCAGTTTTACCAGTTTTAGCTTTTGGCAGATCCTCCTGGAACACAGATTCATCTTTCAGAGACGTTGAGGGTCGCCTGACACTCGCCTAAGTTTCCTATTTCTACCTGTGGTGGGCGTGGTTAGGCTCCACTGCAGAGGGGCAGTGGAGGAGACGTTCAGGGAACGGTGCTGGGAAGAGGCCTGATTGGCTCAGCTGGAGCGAATCGTGTGTGTGTTTTGTGTGTCTTCCCTATATTAAGTATAGGAGGGACGGTGCCAGAGCGGTGAGGCTGAACAGTGCAGGTCACAATAAAAAAATTGCCAAACGATACCTTACGCCTGCTCATGTCATTGGTGCTGGGGGAAACTTGGGGAGGTAACTGAGCTTGTTCCACTACCTATGCAGGCTTTTATTCGAAAGGCGCCGCTTACCTTATTTGTGAGCGAGTTAGTCGAGCCCCATGTCTTTCAGCTGTCCTTGCATTCCGTTGAGCAATCATGTCGGGAGTCACCAAGTTTGCACTACTAAATACATCCCATAGTCCAGACTACCATTTTCTATAGTCTGTTCGATAGGTCGCTAGTTCCACGGACTCGCCATTTCTGATTGTAATCTGCCAAACACTGAAGCTCCCAAGAATACTCTGTATTCTTCAGCATGCAGGTATGACATGGAAGAGATGTGTCAGCAAAAGACAGCCCAACAATGCCTTAACACTTCAACATCCACAGCAGAAGAGAGAAGCATCATGCCTGTAAAAAAACTAAAACACAGTGGCATAGTTTATTCTGTTCATTTGCCGTAAATGCTGTAAAAACTATTTTTTTAATAATAGTAGAAACAACCCTGATTATAATGAATTTCATCCACATCTTGTCAAATTCACAATATTATGTGTTTTACAGCTGATTACATTTTGTATTCTGCGATTCTATCGATGTTTTCCCTATCACAGGAATCATAGTGCCCTACAGATTGCCAACAGATCTCTTGTGATGGAAAATGGTGATCAACAGTTTGGAACATATCTGATGTACTGTTTATTTCAACTCACTGACTTTGTGTCATGTATAAGGAAGTGCTTGTCCAGGATGACACTGTTATTATTGGACGTGAAGGAGTGAATTAACATTGCTGTGCAATCACCCTGCATGTTGGACCAGCTCAATAGCTTGACACTACAGGTCACTGGCATGTCAAGCTGCTTTTCTCGATAAGTGCTTCACGCACCCACACGTGCACACAGCTGATATCCATTATAACACACAGATGCCGGTAGACACACACCGATACTTCCTGCAGGCAGGCGTGACTTATATACTCTGAAGTGGAGAAGATAACACATTGATGTGATCAATAGCACTTTGGTGGCATCCACTCCCTTCCCCTGTGCCCTTAGGATTTGTTTGAGGCCAGTAAAAATCAGAATGATCCACCCTGTCTCTTTAATTCTCTTTCTTTTACCTCATCTTCTTTGCAGAGAATAGTTGTCCTTAGATAGACAGATATTTACAGCAAAGGATGGAACTGAGGTACAGCGATAGTAATAAAGATGTTTCCATCCTCCAAAAACCTCCACTCAGAGCTCTGAGTTTATGTGAACAGCTTTAGTTAACAACGTAGTTTGCTACTATAGATGCGTTAGCATGTATATGTGCAGCATGTGGTTAGACCAGGGGTCAGCAACCTTTCCTATCCAAAGAGCCATTTCTATCCAATGAGCCCTTTTGCCCTATTTTCCATCAAATAAAATGTGTCTGGCGTCACAAAAGCCATTTGATATCACAGCCTTTATAAGCTATATACGTTCTATATATAGTCATATTATATAAACAACTATAGTTCGTTGTATTTATGGAATTATAGAACAAGAATAGAGACACTTCTTGATATTGAATTGCTATTATACCACAACACAGTGTGACGTTCCCTGAGTCGGTGCTTGAAAAAACTGTGGAGGCATACCCCATGTTGAACCAGGCCAAGCTCAAAACATAACTGTCTTATAGCTATGAGAACAGTGAGTAAAGCAGTGGTGCAGTGCCCATGTACCAGTGGAGAACAACCTTCAGAGCACTGCCAGTCTTCTCAGGATCCTCATCACCAAACCCATGAGGGGCTTCTGTACTTTGAAGAGGATCAAAACCTTCCTGAGAAACACCGTGACACAGGATGGCCTTAATGCTCTGGCTACGCTCTCCACGGAGAAGAAACTTGTCAGGGACGTGCCTGACTTCAATAAGAAGGTCATTGAGAGGTTTGCCACTCAGAAGGACCGAAGAGCAAAGTTTCTTTATAAATAATTAGTCAGAAAAACATGCAGGTTTCCTCACCACACTGATTGGATGTCTCCCCAACAAATAAGGTTCATATGGGGCATCTTAAAATATAAACTTGAACTATATTTTGTTACCTCCAGTTAAGATCTTTTTGAGAACCAACCTGGGCCCTGAAATGACTCTACCTGTTTTAACTAATGTGGAAAAAATGCTTCATGAGGGAAATGTGTGTACATTTATTTCTAAAATGTACTCCTCATTACACAGATCCAGGATGAGATGGGAATCAGACTTGAATATAGCAATTGATGAAGATCTCTGGTCAAATTTGTGCCAGAACAGTTTGTCAGCAACGGTTAATGCCGGTACAGACTTGTGCATTATCATTTTCTTCATCAACTGTACCTCACCACACAGAAGCTACATCAATCCAAACCTGAATTGTCAGAAATGTCTTTCAGATGTGGTATAGAGGTTGGCTCCTTCCTACACGTACCTGGCTTTGCACAGGTGAGGTCCTTCTGGTATGACTTTTGTAATGCCTTAACTAAAATCACAGGGGCTACCTTTACTGGGAAACTCATTTTTTAAAATCTGGCAGCCTTATTTGGAGTACATGGGTGCATCACTGTGAAGTCAAACATGATTTTTATTTTATATAAAAAGAAAGAAAAAATGTAAGGTAAATAAAAGTAATTGTAAATTAATAAAGAAGGAGGGGCTTGTCCCTCACAGGGACCCTTACTACTGAACATGACAAAAGAAGGAGGGGCTTGTCCCTCACAGGGACCCTTACTACTGAACATGACAAAAGAAGGAGGGGCTTGTCCCTCACAGGGACCCTTACTACTGAACATGACAAAAGAAGGAGGGGCTTGTCCCTCACAGGGACCCTTACTACTGAATATGACAAAAGAAGGAGGGGCTTGTCCCTCACAGGGACCCTTACTACTGAACATGACAAAAGAAGGAGGGGCTTGTCCCTCACAGGGACCCTTACTACTGAACATGACAAAAGAAGGAGGGGCTTGTCCTTCACAGGGACCCTTACTACTGAACATGACAAAAGAAGGAGGGGCTTGTCCCTCACAGGGACCCTTACTACTGAACATGACAAAAGAAGGAGTGGCTTGTCCCTCACAGGGACCCTTACTACTGAACATGACAAAAGAAGGAGGGGCTTGTCCCTCACAGGGACCCTTACTACTGAACATGACAAAAGAAGGAGGGGCTTGTCCCTCACAGGGACCCTTACTACTGAACATGACAAAAGAAGGAGGGGCTTGTCCCTCACAGGGACCCTTACTACTGAACATGACAAAAGAAGGAGGGGCTTGTCCCTCACAGGGACCCTTACTACTGAACATGACAAAAGAAGGAGGGGCTTGTCCCTCACAGGGACCCTTACTACTAACAGAATGTTTATGTTCCCTGATAAAAGACTGAAAACATGTTTCTTCTGGTACCTGTTCAAATAAAAAATAGAAAACAGATTGATATACTGTTGTTAACTTGCTGTTGCTCCAGAGTGCCTGCTATATTGTTCTGATAACATTACTTTAAAATAAAAGCGTGCAATACACTAGTTTTTACTTCGTTATTGAATTTTGGGCATAATGCGATTAATTGCAGAAAAATCATGCCATTAATCAGTTAAATGTTGTCATCTTTGCCCAGCCTTAGACACAATACATACTCATTTGATAAGGGTTGAGAGGAGCTACAACCTACCACAGGAGGCCTAGAGCGCAAGCTGTAAAACACCCTCCAAAAAACCGAACTTGTTAAAAAAAATCCTAACGATTTAACGGGCAAACGGGGTGAGATAACAGGTTTATTACAATATCGATGAGGATTATCATTTCCTCCGGGATCACTAGGATCTACAGACGGAGTGCCACCGGTTAGGTGCGCGTGCTGCTTTCCCTCCTCTCCCGGCAGGACCTCCACAGTAGCTTGTGAAACTCTGGTCATTTGCACATCACAGATCTCCAGCACGGCTGTAGAAGTGTGTCTCTGAAGATATGCTAACAAAACGGAAACTTATTTAAATTCACCTGATGGGGCACTCTAAATAGGAACAGCCACTCATACCTATACACTGGCTGAGATGGCCAACTTGTGGTTGAGAAATACTTTCCTCCCCAAGGACATTTTTTCAATTATACACTTTGGCTGGATGAACTGCACAGAGAGGCAAATTATCAGAAGCCTGAGTAGTGAGTGTGTTTGCGAGATTGGCTGCTGTAGGGATTATCACATGTGAGGCTGATATTCAGGGTCTGGGATGAGTTTAAGAAATCCATGAAGAAATAGGGTTTAAAAGCCATTTATGTTTAGTCTCCAGAGATTGAGACTAAGCGCCATGTGCAGCCTGAGCTTCTTCATCAGACTGTTTAGTTGGATGGCAACATGGGGGAGTTGGTCATGTGGGGTTAGACTGAGCATAACAACATGTTGATGGTCTGCCATGCAATGTATGCAACACACACACACACACACACACACACACACACACACACACACACAGTTGTGTTGCCTTCTTTTCACATTCAATTTAGTACAGATATTCATGTTTCCCTTAGGATGAATTTTAATAACATTGGTGTTTTTCTCTGTCATCATCAGGTCAAAATGTGTGTCCACTACTTTTTGACCAAATACCTAAAAAAACTGATAATATAAAGATTGAAAAGGTTTTGAGTGATTGAAAGACTAGAGAAGCGCTATAACGTACCATTACCAGTTACCGTTATTACTGTAATATCATTTAAACACAGTCATGTACAATACATATGCTGAAATGTGATGCTAATAAGACAATTAAATTCAGTTCAATTTTATTAATACATTCCAAAATCACAAATTTGCCTCAGAGCTTTACACTCTCATCCTCTGTCATTGGACCCTCACATCAGAAGAGGATGAACCCCCAAAAACCCTTTAACAGAAAAAAAGGATGAGACTTCAGAGAGCAAGTGAGGAGGGATCCCTCTCCCAGGACAGATGTGTAATAGATGCCATGTGGACAGACCGTGCACAGTAAGAAGGAAGTATAGCACCATCATGCATACTTATCAAATCAATTCCTGGTTATGGATCGTTCCAAAACAAACACAAAAAGCAAAACAGTTTTCAGTGAGAAAAACAAACCCCTGAGTCTGTACTATTAACAACCGATCATCAAATGTCCATTAACCACCAGAGGTCCTTTACTCAGCAGTCACTTTCTTGTGACGTTGCAGGGTGAACACAGGTGTAATTAATAACATTAATTATGGCCCTGTTCCAGCCTGCTATTGTGGCTGCAAAATGACTGCAACACTAAAGAGAATGGGCCGTAGTGAAGGACTCCTGCCAGAGGCTGCTGGGTATATATGACCACAAGTAGGACTGGATCAGGTAGGACATTTCTAAGGAGGATCTGCACAGGACAAGGAGGAGAGTAAAACATCCAGCAGCAGGTGGAATCAGGAAATCCATCTGCCACTCTAACTCCGTCTCTCTTTAAAGATTGTGCATAAATAATGTTTAGGCTTCTCTTTTCAGGTTCATCAGCGCACTGTGCTGTCAATGTCTTATTCTTGTTCTCAATATACAACGTACACACAATCTATTCAGCTATTCGTTTTGGCATTTAGCATACAAGAAAGTGTGGGTACAAAAAGGGTGTTCCACACAACCAATTACATCGTCCACTTTTCTGTTCTATGTGCATTCCAACTCACAGGAAGTGGCTGGAGTTGATGCCACCTGAAATAAAATAGAAATTAAAACAAGGTCATCATCGTAACAAAGATTAAAGGTCATTTGTACTATCGTGAATACATTAAGAGCTTTGACACAAGAAAACAAGACTATTTACTGGAACTATTTCTTATCCGCTGGCCTAGAATTCCTCTGCAGCATCTCCAGATACGGTCAGTGAGCACAGGTACTGTACAGTATGCAAGACAGCGGTTCAAGTACATTTCAAGTGTGTGTGTGTGTGTGTGCACATATTCACAATGTGTTAACAGTGTATTATAAGCTAACTTTCAGTATGGTTAATGTCCCAGTGTCCAGATATGTCTCAGTGCAGAAATGCCAGCAGAGCAGTGGTCCAGTGTCCCAACGTGGAGCCGCTCACCCACAGAAACAGTTCATACATAGTGAGTCTCCACAGGTTGAGGGACTCGGCCAGAGTGATCTGGAGACGCCTCCTCCTGGACTGAGCCTTACTCCTCTTGTGCCTGTCAGTCAGAGAAGGAAAGGTCAAGGGTCAGGCACAATTTTCTCTGAGAACACTGTAGGTGTATTGCTTGCCACTTGAGCCAATGTGAAAAACTGGTGGCAAGGTGTACCTTAAATGAGTAGCCATGAACAACTGGGTTCTTAGGTTCATTACAGTTTAGCATTACAGCTGACCAGCTGATTAGTTGCTCTACTGTGGCTGCAGGTCGGCTTATCAGCAACACGAGCTGGAGGGGTGTTTGGTTGGAATAAAAAAGCTTGGCAGCACATGGGGAACCACTGCACATAACCTTGTACGTAGCAGTGTGGTTGTTTAATTGTTTTCTGACATATGTATACCTACAGCCAATCTAATTTACAAGATGCTTTAAGTTCATGCAAATCCACCAAAGTTATATTTTTCAAACAAAAGATTTAAACAATTTCCTTTCCCGAGAGTCAACAGACATTTTTCATTGTAATTGAACGGAATATCACCATTCGTACTTTGGGAATACGAGCATTTATGAACATCGGAATTTCAAATACCAATACTCTCCATATGTACAAACCTGGAATGAAATACAGACAATCTCATCTTGAAAATATTTTACATCAATGTATCCAATTCTTCTGGCAAAGAATGAGAATTGTTTTCACATTGAAAAAAAAGGTAAACTCGCCAATCAGCTGAAAAGAATCAAAGAACAATCAACCATCACAGCAATCCAAGACACACAGGGCAATTTAATACACAACCCAAAAGACATCAACACAAATAAACTCCTTGGCAGTGGCTGTGGTGTGCCAGATGCTGATGGAGGAGCAGAGGATGGACTCAATGGTGGAGGAGCAGAGGATGAACTCAATGGTGGAGGAGCAGAGGATGAACTCAATGGTGGAGGAGCAGAGGATGGACTCAATGGTGGAGGAGCAGAGGATGGACTCAATGGTGGAGGAGCAGAGGATGGACTCAATGGTGGAGGAGCAGAGGATGAACTCAATGGTGGAGGAGCAGAGGATGAACTCAATGGTGGAGGAGCAGAGGATGGACTCAATGGTGGAGGAGCAGAGGATGGACTCAATGGTGGAGGAGCAGAGGATGGACTCAATGGTGGAGGAGCAGAGGATGAACTCAATGGTTGGCATCGCCACCTCCCTCTGCAGCTGGATACTGGATTTCCTAACCAACAGACCCCGCTATGTTAGGTTGGGCAATCGCACCTCCTCGACCCTCACCCTGAACACTGGCGTTCCACAGGGCTGTGTGCTGGGTCCTCTCCTCTACTCCCTGTTCACCTATGACCGCTGGTTTTAATACCATCATCAAGTTTGCAGACGACAGAACGGTGGTGGGCCTCATCAACAACAACGATGAGTCGGCCTACAGGGAGGAGGTCCACATGTCTCCTCTGATCCTGGTGAACGTCTACCGTTGCACCATCGACAGCATCCTTACTAACTGCATCACAGTTTGGTACGGCAACTGCTCTGTCTCAGACCGGGAAGCACTGCAGAGGGTGGTGAAAACCGCCCAACGCATCACCGGTACTCCACTCCCTGCCATGGAGACGTCCACCTCAAGCGCTGCCTGCGGAGAGCGCACAGCATCATCAGGAACACCACTCACCCCGCATAGACTTTTTGCACTCCTCCCCTCTGGGGATATATATATATATATATACATATATATATATATGTTTATGCCGTCTACATTGTATTTATCCAGAACACTGCACTGCACTTTTACTGCTTCTCTTTTGCACGCTGGTCAGATGCTAAACTGCATTTCGTTGTCCCAGTACTTGTACTCTGTGCAATGACAATAAAGTTGAATCTGAATCTGATGGACTCATGATGGAGGAGCAGAGGATGGACTCAACGATGGCAGTGTAGAAGTGCACCATCATTGTCTTTGGCAGGTTGAATTTCTTCAGCTGCCAGAACATCCTCTGCTGGGCCTTCTTAGTGATGGAGCTGATGTTCAGCTCCCACTTGAGGTCCTGGGAAATGATGGCGCCCAGGAAGAGGAAGGACTCCACAGCGTCGACGGGGGAGTCACACAGGATGAGAGGGGCGGGTGGGGCTGCATTCTTTCTGGAATCCACAACCATCTCCACTGTCTTCAGAGCGTTGAGCTCCAGGTTGTTCTGGCTGCACCAGGTCACCCGGTGGTCAGTCTACTACCTGTAGGCAGACTCGTCCCCACCAGAGATGAGTCCAATGAGGTGGTGTCGTCCGCCTCATTGGACCTGTATTTTGACTCTTTATACATTGTGCTTGGAGAAAACTAGGTTTAAATAGCGCTCCTAGTGGTAGCTAATGTATCACAATGGGTTTACAGGTTAAAGGTCAAGCCAAAGACGTAACACTGAATGTATTATAAGTATATTAATGAATATATATGTTGGACAGAAGAGAAACATACTTTCGATCTTCTGCATGTTAGCACATTGCACAAAATTGACAATAAAACTGACTTTGAATAACACTGAATGTAATGGGTGAGTTCAGCAGATGGAATTATTTTAAAGGTATGTCTGCAAGTGAGGTAGAAAGTAGAGAACACTCAGGAATGTGAGGTGCAATAAAGAGTGGGATGCAGGATGAAACTGGACACGTAAGGACCGTCTGAAGATGAGCAGGAAGAGGAGGACTTTATAACTTGACAAAACTAGAGACTTTCTGAGAATCAATGGCTTTTCTCGCGGACTGTCGAACAGACTATAGACAACGGTAGTCTGGACGATGGGATCTATTCTTTGTTGTACTTCAATCTGTAATTGTGTTTGCTAACTGGCCTCACCTTGAGCTAATTGTGTCTCTCTCTGATAAGCGGCAGTAGGGACGAAGGCGCGAGAGAAGTCGGAGCCACAGTCGGGGAGACCGTGAGAGTAGGAGCCGGAGTCACAGGCAGTTGGGAGGTGGCGTTCAATAAAAACATGGAGAACCTCCAATACAGTTGTGTGCTGGTCATTGTGCGAGGGGAGACACCACGGGGCAACGGGAGCACGTTACAGATGGTTATGCATCTCCTGTATCAAATACCTTGGTTAGGTCAATCTATGCAAACTGAACGGTCGATCACAATCTTTCTGACCTGGCCATGGCACGTATGCAGCAGCGGGACATGTTGATGAAGGACGAGGAGGAGGCTCTGGTCTGTAAGGTGGTCTCGATGCCCCTGAGCAAGTCATTGGTCTTCAGCAGCAGCAGCATCTGCCGGGGTACTCGATTCAACAGCTCGCTGATCTGAGGCAGGTACTGAGCTGCATTGGTCCGAATCTCAACGTCCTACCAAGGGAGACAGACAGGAAGATCATTATGTACAAGTCAAAGATTTGGACGAACCGAATCAGGGTGGATGCACAGCCCCTTTCATTGTCTCTTCTAGGTCTGTTAGGGTAGGGCAACACATCGTTTGCCTTTATGATTTTCATTAGTATATGGAAGGGTGTCTGTTAATATACTATCAGTGGAGATTTGAGTGCATTCAAGTGATAACACTAGCAAACAATGTACAATTTACCTGAACATTTGAGGTGTGACTGGCTCTTTGGTTATTTGTGTTTGGCTGTAAAGCTCTAACTGATGGTGTTTTTTTCCCACCAGGGACACACCAGAACTGTCTTACTCATTGAACAAATCAGAGATGTGGGGGATGAAAGGTGATGAGGTCTGACACCAGGCCAACATGATGTGAGAACATGCCACAGGTGTTTGAAAGAGCATGTAGTAATATTGTTGTCTGTTGATGTCTTGACAGGAACCTGAGGTTGAGAAGTAAAAGTAAAAGGTTGGGTTTCAATCAAACACAATATTGAAAGAAAGAGTTTAGTACCTTTGAACAATGCCAGCCATCTGTTGGCCAACAGCTCCTGTCTGTTACTCTACAATAGCATAGATTTCAATGTTCCCAGTTTCTGCCTGATGCTGACTGTTCCAAAATACTGACTCCAAAATCACTATCTGAACTGCCAGACCTCAACAACAGAGCTACAGCACTCGTCATGGCAATCTACACAGACGGACTTTAATTAAGATGGTGGGTTGCTTTCCCTCCTGGAACAAAAACAATTATCCATCCATTTGTAAGAGAGATGTGATGTTCATTGCCATGTGTGCTGAAGCCATGGGCTTCAAGGTGTGTTTAAATGTCACTAATTCCAGGCAAAGGATGAGGGGAGTAAAACAGGAATAGTATTGAGCAGAAATGACAACACAGTGTAAATGACTGAGCATAGAAATAAGAAATGATTAAAGAAGAAAGGGAGAGACCTCCATGATAACTACTTGTTCTCTTTGATGTTGAAGATGGCTGCTTGAGTCTCCATGTGTCCTGCTCTACTCTACTTCAAAGGCCTCTCCCTGCTGCACCTCAACAGGCCTAAATGACACTATTAGTCAGGGAGCAATCTGACGACAGAAAGCAAAATCAGGAGGTACACAATCTTTACAAGTACAGGACATTACAGAAGTGACTGAACAGCTGTGAAATTACAAGCTAATTGAGGGGAAAAAGGAGTGGAGAAATACCTTTTTTATATCAGCCAAAACTCTGAATAGTGATATGCAATATTCTATGTTCCTGTTGATAAAGCTCTGTGCACTTTGATCTTGTCCGTCACCATTACCAGCTCACCTGCCTTCAGGTCTTGTAACACAACCTGATGAGCCCACTGAAGTATTGCAATATTTGCAATAATTCAAACTGGGTGTCTGTGGTGAAAAAGCTGCTGTTTTCAGAAAACAAAAAAGCTTGGAGTACATGGCCCCTAAGTTCTGTTGGAACACCGTGATGACAAGAACCCTGAGACCAAAACCAAAACCAGTCCCAGCACCCATGGGAGGAGGTCAGTGGCCGGCCAGAGACCAATCACAGAGGACTTCCACATCTGACACCAGAGGCAGGGGTACCATCTCCCTCCATACAGAAGCTGTTATCATCAAATGTGATCAAGTTGCATAATTAGGTTACGGGATGACAACGAACAACTCAATCTGCTGTTATTAACGAAAATCCAATAATTCAATTTTGTATTGTATTTTGTAAAACAACACATCCAAACGTTTTCATAGCCCCATAATTGAATTCCTGCATACTGCGATTGTGTGCATGCATGTGGCAGCAGCATTGTCAGAGCTGTCAGTCCAGATAAACAAGGAGTTGACAGATAGCTCGGCAACTTCCTCTCTGCTGTCGGTCTCATACCCACAGGAAGTAATGTGAACAAACAGAACTCGTGCAGCTCAGAAAGTCAGTCAGTGCGATTCCTGAAGCCGGACAGAGTGGCAGGCCAGCCTACTGTCAGTCAATGCCCTTGTTACGTTACTATTGGAGGAATCTTTTCCAAAACGACCACCAGCGATTGAGACCATCCCTAACATTTATTGACTTTGCATTTCTAGCAAGAAGGTTTGTTGCTTTCTGAATGGGAGTCAAAAGGAGTTGGGATTTGTTGGAGCCAGCCATCGAACAGCCGTGGGGAGTATGGGACATTAAAGTAATTCATCCTCCAGCAGTGGCGTGGGTCTCACTTTAAACAGCTTGCTTTACTTTCTCTATAGGAGGCACATGGAGCAGATTGGGTCGGAGCATAAATCCTTCCTCGCTTATTTTTCCTGGAATAATTGCAAACCCCCTTGGTTACTTCCCATCTCTCCCACTTTATTTACTTAAAAAAAACTAAACTAATCTAATAGGTAGAGACATAAACCAACAACAAGATACTCCAAATGGCTCGGGGCTGGGTGTCTGGAGTGCTCTGCTGAGTCCTGCTTGGGGAATAACAATTAGTAGCAATTATAGGAGGTTGGTTAGCAGGCCTCACAGCTGTCAGCAGGACACAGAGAGGCGCAGTGCTCTCATTTGCATCTGAAAGCTTCAATAAGGACATATTGTATTGTGAGTGGTGCGATAATAGGCCGCGCAAAAGGCAAAGGGAATGCAGTTGGAGGGGGATGGGGTGCTGGTGATTTCTTTTCTCCTCAATGTATTAGAGAATCTGCAGGATATTTTCATACGGCAGCCAGCAGACATTAGAAAATAGTGGGCAGCCACCAAGGGAGGGAGGAAGAATGTCAGAGGACCATTCTCCCTCTGCAGAGTTAGGCAGATGAAACTATCAGGGCAGAACATTAATTATGCTCAACAAATGCATATGTTGGCTACTAGGTGGGTTCACTTCACTCAGAAACTCTGAGAAGTGATGTCAGTAAAGTCAATGTTTTCTTATGTCCAGCACGCTCCAAACACAGTGGATTGTTGTTCCCAACACCTTTCCAACGTCACAGCAGGAAGCATGGTGGCCTTTGAGCTGTCAAACATCCACATTGGTTTCATTTGTCAGGTCACTGTCCCACCTAGATGTCCTCTCCAGACATACTGTCCCTCACTTTATTGAACATAAGCCTGACGCAAAGGCGGGGATACAAAAAAAGAGTCTTGCAGACAACAGATGTCATCAGGGCCTTTTCCTGACGCCACAACACCAGAGTGAGGTATCTGCTCATGTAGCCCACATTTAAAAACTACTTTAGAGCACAGACCAGTATTCGTTAGTGACGAGTCCTTTCGTGTCGAGTAACCAGGTAGATTTTGGTGAAGTGTCGATGACGTGTGCGGTGACGTTGGAAGCCTCTGAGCCACGGGACTGATTCAGAACATGGTTCTCAAAAGAGTCTCAAAAAGCCCAGCACTGTGGAAAAGCTCTTATTTTATGAAAATGAATAAAATGGAGAAATCAACATGGACTAGCGGAGCTGAGGCTCAAACCACGGAGCCTCGGACTGAAGGACGGGTATGCTAACCACTGACCCACAGTCACATCACAACCCTCGCCCTAATTTGTTTCCAATTTCACTTTTGACCCCGCCATTATATCATAAAGACAGACACAATATTAATAAGTTAATAATTGATGTATTGGCGTCACAAACATCATTTATTCCATTTAAAGCTTCACACACAAAGCCATGGTGTCGTTATGATCACTGCCTGTTTTACATGTATTGTCCACTTGGTGGCGCAGTAGAGCAAATGAAGCCCTACTCATTTAATTACCTTAAATGAAGACTTTGGCTGAAATTAATTGTCCATGTTTACTTGTTCAGGCCCTTCCATATTATTTGGCAGAAAGCCACATAAATCAGAGCTCTCAGAGAAATCCATGTTTCCCAGTGGTCATTTTTACTTTTTTCAATTAAAGTAAAATACATTTTTTACAGCCCAAAATCACACATTTGTCTCTGAGGCATTTACAATCTGATTAGGACTTGGATGGTGACAGAAATGGTATTTACAAGTTGGAAATTGGTAATTACAGTAACTCTGCTGCTTGGAGTTTCCCTTCTTTAACAGTAGCTAATCAATTCTTACTTCTTCAATATAGCCAGTTTATTATCGTTGACTAGCTACTGTCAATGAAACTCAACACTTCCTGCAGGTGTATCACATTAAACACCCACCTGTGCAGGAAGTGTACATGCTACCTTAGAACAGGTAAACATAAAGGACATGTTTAGTTTGGAATAACAACAGAGAAGCAGTGAGAAAAATGTAAGACAACATTTTTTTGACGAATGACTTTGTTTTCAATGTTTAGTCGAGAAATATTCATTAAAAAAGATGAATGTCCCTGTGCGTGCAAAAAGGCACCGCTCTAAAAGCACTCAACATTTGCTTAGTGCATTGGATTGCATTAACACTAATGAAATGCATCATCAGGACTTAAAAAAGATCCATGCATAAGAGAGTGAAAAGAGGACAGACAAGACGACGAAGAACAGAAGAGAGGAGAGAAACCAAAGCCGGTGAGTGGATGTGGCCACAGAGATGACTCAAAATGTCTTCTTAGCCCTGCAGTACTTCACAATCAACAAGTGTGTTCAAGTAGAGGGCACTAGAGTGGAGAGTGTGTGTGTGTGTGTGTGTGTGTGTGTGTGTGTGTGTGTGGTCTAGATTGATGGGACAGCTCTCATCTCAGCTACAGTTGGACACAGAGGGAGGGAGCATGTCTTACTTATGCTACATTCACACACTCTTTCGTGGGTTTACTCGCTCCACTTTATGTGGTTAATTCGCTTCATTCGCGGCGGAAAGGGGGCGCGGCTTATCTCACATCTTCCTAATGTGTTAAGAACATCATCAGGTGAAGAGTTATTTAAAGGAACTTTGACAAAACACAAACAACGACATACCTTGCCCAGTTTCCAGTTAATTACAAATGTCTTCCCTCTTGGCCTGCTGAAGCCCTCACACAACTAATACGCTCAACACTTTTACACACATTCACGGTGGAGAGCTCCTCACAGCTGCCACAAACATCTGGCTTGCTTTTTAACACAGTTGTTCTAGGTTTCTGGTCAGGACCAGTCCTCCAATCCGTTGGACCAGAGCTCCAGATAGGCTCCTTCAGGAACCAACCAGGAAGAAGGATGGGCATCTGGGAACCAATCACAGATGGGGACCCACACATCCCTCTTAGAATATGCACTAACACACCAAAAAGAGTATAGAGATGGGAGAGTGCTAGGCAGCCAAAACACACACCAGCCAACAAAAGAAAAGGTGTGTATGGAGGGAACGTTGCATTCGGGAGGTATGAAGAAACTCTCTGGAGCACACATTACATTATGAACCCCTGTGGGGAATGGGACACACACAAACCAGTTGTATGCCAGTGGATTCAAACAACCTAATAACTAGGGCTGTAACTGGTACCTAGTTCATTCAGAATGTCAACATAAAAAATCTAAATCTATTCATTGTCTTTTTTTGCATGTTTATTTAACGTTTTAGCAGCATTAGACTATTTGTGAATTAGATTCCAGTGGTGGCAACAGCACACAACAGCAAACGCTAAAAATCCACAGCCTTTCATACATTTATGAAATGCATGTATTTCATACGACAAAAGTACTTCTATTGGATTTCCAGCAGACTGGATGCTTGTGGCAAATCACTGCCTTTCACAGATGATAAAATAAAACTATTTATCCTCACCGATTTCTTTTTGTGGAAACAGCTTCAATACAAAGTAGGAAGAATGTAAATATAGTGGTATTATAATTTCATATATGTTTTGGGTTGATTGTGTGTGGTTTCTAATTTGAAACAATTGTGATTTATTTTGTTGAAAAATTGCCAAGTTATTAGTCCATGGAACATTTGTTATAATAGCATTTTTTGGCCGCGATCATGTAGTTTTTTTATATCGAGAAAGTTGGAGAGCTTGGTAATGGGCTTAGTCCTGGGCCAGTGAAAAACAGCTGATCCCCAGGGCCTGTAGGTCTGGGATGTAGATGAACATCCCCACACAGCAGGACGATAGTCCAGAGAAGAATGGAATTCACCCGTCACCACGAGTAACGTCTCTGTCACTGCCCAGGTGAGCGTTGATGTCTCCCAAGGAGAACTATGGAGTTGGCAGGCGGCGCCACCGGCTCCGGCTCCGGCTCTTTCCCCGCTAGCGAGGTGACGTTCCACGTCTCTAGAGCTCGTCTATGCTGCCGGCGATCGGCTCAACCCGATGCTTGTCCCTGCGGGTGGCACCAGACGCCCTCCTGGGTCTGGCTCCGGGACGGCGCCCCTGGTGTTCGCTGGTCCGGAGGTGGCTGGATTCCGTGGGCACGTGTAACTCAACGTGTATTTATACTCTAACTCATGTACTGCCCAACTTGCTTTCTGAACCTCTGTGAAGCACTTAGTATTCATTCAAATGATGAAGTTCTGTTACTGTGTGTGTGTGTGTGTGTGTGTGTGAGAGCTCATACAGTACCTCAGAGCGTGTGACAGGCACAGAACTGATGCCGGCATTGACGGCGGTCCAAGAGCGAGAGGTGACCACGCAGGCAAACAGGGGGTACAGATCTCCAGCGCCCAGTCTGAGGCTGTAACGTTCCACCCCGGACATGTCCCCTTTTATCAGAGCCTGCCACAGCCGACCATAGTCCAACCTTAAATCTGGCTGAAGGACCTGGAAGGGAGGGGATTATATGTCCTTTGTTAGGATTCAATTCAATGTATTTTGTATCGCCCAAAATCACAAATTACAAATTATCCTCAGAGGGCTTTACAATCTGTACACATGCAACATCCTCTGTCCGGGACCTCACATCAGTTCAGGAAAAACTCCCCCCCAAAAACCTTTAACATGGAGAAAAAGGGAAGAACCCCACAGGAGAGCAACAGAGGAGGATCCTCTACCAGGATGGACAGAAGAATAGATGTCATGTGACCAGAATGACCAACATGACAGAGTTACAGCACATTACATGAATATGACAGGAATTATTCATATAATGAGAGAAGTAGGATGATGAAAAAGTTACAACTACTAAAAATAACAGCAGCAGTGGATATAGTAGAATAATAATGACAATACAAGCAGTAATGTATTAGCAATATTACTAGCAATGCAACTAATAATAATAATAATGATAATAATGATAATAGGAGGTGTCAGGCAGGACCAGGGTCCAGATAAAACCAGGATCAGTGTTTTAATTATCATGTGATTGCATCTACTTGATCATTTATGGTAATCTGTAAACAGTAGTACCCCAAGGCCTTCCTTCCTTCCTGCTGCTGTCAGGCTGCACAACCAGCTCCCAGCAGACCACAAAAACACTTCAATCACCTCAACTGTGCAATATTAATACATTTTATTCTGTCTGTCTGTTTATTGGCCCGCAGCAGATTCTAAAATATAGTCAAGCAAATAGGCTGCTCAACAATGCAGGCGAGCAGCTACGAGGTCACGACACGGGAAACCTTCTACTTCGTAACAGAGCCTCACTGAATCAGGAGTAATGTGCCCGGGAAAGATGCTGGAATTCAACAACGTGAGCCAGTCCAGGAACACAAAGACTTGTCAGCTGACGTAAAGCATCAGGTGTCACATGAAGCTTGTGCTTTTTGTTTTGACTGGATTGCGTGTGATGAGAGCTCAGACGCCGCTCCGCTGTTCATGCTTCTGCGGGGAGTTGACGATAACTTTTGCATTACGGAGGAGCAGCTGGCTCTGAGGAGTCTTAAGGGCACAACAACGGGGAAGGACATGTTTGAAGCGGTGTCAGATCCACCACAGACAAGTTCAAGCTTTCCTGTCTGTGTTGAAGCTGAACACGGGACCTCCTCTCTCAGCCTGAGGTCGCTGCTCAGTCCAGTGCTGCAGCGGATTTATTCCCCGAGATCAAAAATGTACCCGTTTTTGAAAGAAAATGACCGACCTCTTCATGAGCTGAGTGACCCATGACCCTCCATGGTTGGCAGACTTCGCATTTTCTTACTCATCATCTCAACACACTGAACAAGAGCCTGCAAGGCAAAGAGCAGGTCGTAGCACAACCTACGCACACCTGAAAGAAGCTTTGTCTCTTTGAGACACAACTAAGTAACTTCAATCTTGCGCTCTTCCCCACGCTGTCTGAAATCAGAGCAGCTTTTCCAGAGGTCAACCTTTCTGCTAAAATGAGGAAATATGTGTCTGTCATCGCATCTCATAGAATTCAGTCAGCGCTTCCTTTTTTATTCATTTTTAATCAAGCTGTTCTCGACTCCCTTCCTCCCTCCCATCACTCCCATCATCAAAGCAGAAGAAGTGAAGAGAGTCTGAACTAGAGCTGATGGAGATGCAGTGTGATCAGCATCAGCTTCTCTCCCCACCTTCCTTCTACCGAGGCTTGGAAAAGGCCAAGTCTCCTCTGAAGCGACGCTACGCTAAAGTCTTTTCGGCTCAACATACACATTGTGAGCAAACATTTTCTCTGTTAACTCTGAACAAAATCCGACAGCCATGGCTGTGATGTTCTTCGCATCTCAACCACCAGAGTTATATATATATATAATTATAATTGACCTCATTTAATTCATTTGCAATATCCCTCACCTCCAGTGAGTGGCCCAGACGTTGGTATATTTCTCTGTTTGTGGCCCTCGTAGCGCTCCTCTTTTAAAAACACCCCACCCCTCTGTTCATCCTGGAGGCGTCGCTCAGGTTAGCGTGACCCTCACTGTCTCCCACAGCCAGGAGAACCGCCTCCACCGGGACACACGGGCCGAACCCAAACTCCTCAAAGACAGGGACGACGTCTCAGAGGACGCCGTCCCTGACGAGAAACACGGCTTTCTGTCTCCAAAAAAACAATAAACAACCCAAAAATTGCACCAACTCAATCACACAGTGAACTATGAATGAAAAGATAATACAAGTTTGAGAAAGATCACCAAACATTTAGCACCGCTCACGACGCTCCACAACCTCCCTCAGAGAGAGAGAGAAAGAGTGTGTGTGAGAGAGAAAGAGTGTGTGAGAGAGAGTGTTTGAGAGAGGGAGAGAGAGTGTGTGTGAGAGAGAGAAAGAGTGTGTGAGAGAGAGTGTTTGAGAGAGGGAGAGAGAGTGTGTGTGAGAGAGAGAAAGAGTGTGTGAGAGAGAGTGTTTGAGAGAGGGAGAGAGAGTGTGTGTGAGAGAGAGAAAGAGTGTGTGTGAGAGAGAGAAAGAGTGTTTGAGAGAGAGAGAGAGAGTGTGTGAGAGAGAGAGAGAGTGTGTGAGAGAGAGAAAGAGTGTGTGAGAGAGAAAGAGTGTGTGTGAGAGAGAGAGAGTGTGTGAGAGAGAGAGAAAGAGTGTTTGAGAGAGGGAGAGAGAGTGTGAGAGAGAGAAAGAGTGTGTGTGAGAGAGAGAGTGTGTGTGAGAGAGAGAGAGTGTGTGTGAGAGAGAGAGAGTGTGTGAGAGAGAGAAAGAGTGTGTGAGAGAGAGTGTTTGAGAGAGGGAGAGAGAGTGTGTGTGAGAGAGAGAAAGAGTGTGTGAGAGAGAGTGTTTGAGAGAGGGAGAGAGAGTGTGTGTGAGAGAGAGAAAGAGTGTGTGTGAGAGAGAGAAAGAGTGTTTGAGAGAGAGAGAGAGAGTGTGTGAGAGAGAGAGAGAGTGTGTGAGAGAGAGAAAGAGTGTGTGAGAGAGAAAGAGTGTGTGTGAGAGAGAGAGAGTGTGTGAGAGAGAGAGAAAGAGTGTGTGTGAGAGAGAGAGAGTGTGTGAGAGAGAGAAAGAGTGTGTGTGAGAGAGAGAGTGTGTGTGAGAGAGAGAGAGTGTGTGTGAGAGAGAGAGAGTGTGTGAGAGAGAGAAAGAGTGTGTGAGAGAGAGTGTTTGAGAGAGGGAGAGAGAGTGTGTGTGAGAGAGAGAAAGAGTGTGTGAGAGAGAGTGTTTGAGAGAGGGAGAGAGAGTGTGTGTGAGAGAGAGAAAGAGTGTGTGTGAGAGAGAGAAAGAGTGTTTGAGAGAGAGAGAGAGAGTGTGTGAGAGAGAGAGAGTGTGTGAGAGAGAGAAAGAGTGTGTGAGAGAGAAAGAGAGTGTGTGAGAGAGAGAAAGAGTGTGTGTGAGAGAGAGAGTGTGTGTGAGAGAGAGAGAGTGTGTGTGAGAGAGAGAGAGTGTGTGAGAGAGAGAAAGAGTGTGTGTGAGAGAGAGAGAGTGTGTGAGAGAGAGAAAGAGTGTGTGTGAGAGAGAGAGTGTGTGTGAGAGAGAGAGAGTGTGTGTGAGAGAGAGAGAGTGTGTGAGAGAGAGAAAGAGTGTGTGAGAGAGAGTGTTTGAGAGAGGGAGAGAGAGTGTGTGTGAGAGAGAGAAAGAGTGTGTGAGAGAGAGTGTTTGAGAGAGGGAGAGAGAGTGTGTGTGAGAGAGAGAAAGAGTGTGTGTGAGAGAGAGAAAGAGTGTTTGAGAGAGAGAGAGAGAGTGTGTGAGAGAGAGAGAGTGTGTGAGAGAGAGAAAGAGTGTGTGAGAGAGAAAGAGTGTGTGTGAGAGAGAGAGAGTGTGTGAGAGAGAGAAAGAGTGTGTGTGAGAGAGAGAGAGTGTGTGAGAGAGAGAAAGAGTGTGTGTGAGAGAGAGAGTGTGTGTGAGAGAGAGAGAGTGTGTGTGAGAGAGAGAGAGTGTGTGAGAGAGAGAAAGAGTGTGTGAGAGAGAGAGAGTGTGTGTGAGAGAGAGAGTGTGTGTGAGAGAGAGAGAGTGTGTGTGAGAGAGAGAGAGTGTGTGAGAGAGAGAGAGTGTGTGTGAGAGAGAGAGTGTGTGTGAGAGAGAGAGAGTGTGTGTGAGAGAGAGAGAGTGTGTGAGAGAGAGAAAGAGTGTGTGTGAGTGAGTGAGAGAGAGAGAGAAAGAGTGTGTGTGAGAGAGAGAGTGTGTGAGAGAGAGAGAGAGTGTGTGAGAGAGAGAAAGAGTGTGTGTGAGTGAGTGAGAGAGAGAGAGGCATATTTGCCACTAAGGTCTCTTCATGAAAACAGGAACAAGCAGTAAACAAACACATGTCAGATCTGTGGATGTCTGTGTCAGCCTGCAGGTGTTTGTAGGAGCAAGTGTGTTAACAATCAAGGGGTGTGTGTGTGTGTGTGTGTGTGTGTGTGTGTGTGTAGAACACGAGTACACACAGTTAAATGCGCCTGCATGATTACGGCTGTGGTGCACCAATCCAAACACAGAATACTGCACTTTACTAAGAACAACATCAAATGAGTTGCTTATCAAAAAGCTTTTATGCTGCTGGAGCTCTAATGAAAGTGTGTGTCACATCCGCATGCTGGCTGTGTGTTTGCTGCTCTCTCCATGAACTGAAGGTCGAAGCCAGCAGCATGAAAAATGGACAGCAATTTGAGAACAAATGGTATTTTCTTCATGTGCAGGCAGCTTGGAGATGTCTCACCTGATAAAGGCCATGATCAAGCAGGGCGATCTGGGTCTTCTTGCTCTCGGGACACTTTCGGACCAACACATTGCCCGGGTGCGGATCACAGTGAACAAAGCCATGGACGAAAATCATTTCACTGTACATCTTACCCAG
Source organism: Taurulus bubalis (assembly GCF_910589615.1). Lineage (NCBI taxonomy): Eukaryota > Metazoa > Chordata > Actinopteri > Perciformes > Cottidae > Taurulus > Taurulus bubalis. The sequence goes on along the minus strand of NC_136589.1, from coordinate 48,379,351 downwards.
GTTCTCGGAGATCTGTTGGGGACATGACGGAGGAAAAGGTGCAAAATTGACACTTAGAAGACACATTTTCCAATATACAGCTTGATGATAACCATCATGCATTTGACATGTAAGTGGAATGCAAGGCAAGTTTATTTGTATAGCACATGTCAACAACAAGGTGATTCAAAGTGCTTCACATAAAACCATCAAAAGCATCAAAACATAATGCAGAGAAAACAGAATTTTAAACAGTGAAGAAAACAGTCAAAAAGCTAAATAAAAAATAAAAGTTGAATAAAAGTTGCAGTGCAGTTAAAGAAATAAAATGCAGTAGTGAGATGCAGTAATTGAATTTGGTTCAGTTAAAGGCAGCAGCAAACAGAAACGTCTTCAATGTGGACTTAAAGGAGCTGAGGGTCTCAGCAGACCTGCAGCTCTCAGGACCTTGTTCCAGATGTGTGGAGCAGAAAAGATGAACGCTGCTTCTCCATGTTTAGTTCTGACTCTTGGAACAGAAAGTAGACTCGTTTAAAGTCCATTCTTTGTTGGACAGGAAGCCAGTGCAAAGACCTCAGACCTGGAGTGATGTGATCCACTTTCCTGGTCTTAGTGAGGACTCCAGCTGCAGCTTTCTTTCTTTTTTACAGAGGCTTGTGAACACACCGTTACAGTAGTCAAGTCTACTGGACAAGCTTCTCCAAATCCTGTTGAGACATAAGTCCTCTAATTGTTATCAATTGTCTTGATATGGCTGTTCAGGTTGAGGTCTGAATCCATAACTACACCTAGATTTCTGGCTTGGTTTGAGGTTTTTAACATCAGCGATTGAAGCTGTGCGCTGACTTTCAATCGTTCGTCCTTGGGACCAAAAACAATTACTTCTGTTTTATCTTGATTTAATTGAAGAAAATTCTGGCACATCCAGTTATTGATTTCTTCAATGCATTTAGCCAACCCTTGTATGGGACTATAGTCCCCTGGTGATATAGTTATGTAGAGTTGTGTGTCATCTGCATAATTATGATAACACACTTTGTTGTTTTTCATAATCTGAGCCAGTGGAAGCATGTAGATGTTGAACAGAAGAGGCCCCAGTATTGAACCTTGGGGAACACCACATGTCATCCTAGTCAGCTCTGATGTGTAATTAGCTACCGACACAAAGTATTGTTGGTCCTTCAAGTAGGATTCAAACCAGCTAAGTGCTGCGCCAGAGAGTCCTACCAGACTTCAGTCTGTCTAGTCGTCATGATCGACCAAAAGCTCTTTAGTGTGTTTTGTGTCTAAAGTCAGCGGGGACAATGTGGGCAGGGCATCAACGCCACTGATGCCGATGGCCATACCATTTTCATAAGGGCATCAAGGCCAGATGAGCACAAAAGCATGTACTTATGAGGTACACAATAAAGTACATGCCAAAGACAAATTTGAAGAAAAGCAGTTACACCCCTATTATGAAGCATTATTCAAATTCAATTGGTGATGCTTCAGACTTAAGCTAGTATGCGACTCGAAGCAATAGGACGGTACCTGGGGCTGCTTCACACTATCCTGCCTGTGATGAACAATAGCGGTGGAGCAGTGGATGAGGTCACGTTCATTGAGAGTTGTTTATGTGCCATGGAGGTCATGTGACACTCATGACTCAAGCAGTGAATGTGTTGTGGGATGTCAGGGAAACAAACAGATGGGTATTTAGGACCAACTGCAAATCAATCGATTCTCTAGTTATTTTTAGGACCAGCTGCTCAACTCAATTTTCCAATAGAGCTAATCGACTTAAGACTTGCAGGGAACACATTCCACATAAATGTTGTGGGATATAAAACCGAGCATTTTAAATCTGCGTGGGACAAAATGAATGGGGCTCCTGTGTGGGATAACACTACACAAGACTTAGATGCGTCTTTGTGCTTTCTCTCCTCACAGGTTTACATGGATCCTGGTTTTATCTGGACCCTGGTCCTGCCGACATCTACTGCTATTGTCATTATTATTAGTAGTTGCATTGCTAGTAGTATTGCCAGTACAATTACTACTTTTATTATCATTATTATTCTACTATATCCACTGTTGCTGCTATTTTTGGTAGTTGTACATTTTTCATCATGCCTACTTCTCTCATATGAATAATTTCTGTCATATTCATTGAATGTGTAATAACTCTGTCATGTTGGTCATTCTGGTCACATGACATCTATTGCTTCTGTCCATCCTGGTAGAGGATCCTCCTCTGTTGCTCTCCTGAAGGGTTCTTCACTTTTTCTCCCTGTTAACGTTTTTTTTTTTTTAATTTTTCCTGAACTGATGTGAGGTCCCGGGACAGAGGATGTTGCATGTGTACAGATTGTAAAGCCCTCTGAGGATAATTTGTAGTTTGTGCTTTTGGGCGATACAAAAAAATGTAATTGAACTTTTAATGAAAAAACTTCTCATCCACTCTGAGCCACTTGCGGTCAATACAAAAGAAAGAAAGGAAAATGGACCTAAAATGCTTCCCTGTGGGACCCCACATGTGAGTGGCTGTGAACATGGTTCCATTTACCTCTACTACTGTTCTCTGTCCCCAAGATAAGATTCAGGCCACTGTAGATCTGAATTGTTAGCGCTTGATCAGAAGAATATCAGGACTCACAGAGTCGCCTTTTGGAGATCCAACATAACCATGCCGCAGTATTTGTCTACATCTACTCCTTTATTAATGTGGTGTGTTAAGTAGAACAAAAGGGTATCTGTCAAATGTGATTTTTTTTAAACCAGATTGGAATTGATTCAGAAGATTACGCAATGATTAATAACTGTCTATTTGTTCATGTTTGACCCTTGCTATTAACCTTGATAATGAACACAAGATGGAGCACAGTAATTAGCTGATTTGGATTTGCCTCCTTATTTATTATTGTTATTGCAAGTTTGAATTAGTGGGGAAACTTGTTTTGTTCGATGGGTATGTTTTTTATATGGGTTATGCCTGGTGTAATGACTGCAGCGGGATATTGTAAAAAATCAGTTGGGAATGTTATCACGGACCTGTTGCTTCAGAAGGGTTCATGGCTTTAAGCTGTTGTCGTGCATTTATGTCAGACACGCAAAAGAAAACGCATCCGGGAGTCCTTTCTGTGGAGCTGCATGCCTTCTCAATAGGATGTACTGAGTAGGTGACTTCTATCATTCCCAAACTGTTGGTAGGTTGCTCTTGTTATCTGCCATCTTCTCGCTGAAGAATTCTGTCTTGGCTTTCTTTCTCATTTGATTCAACTTATTTCTAAGTTTGTTTTGTATATTCACTGAACTGTTCATTGCTAGAATTATTATGTTTGGTGAGATAGCAAGTTCTTGAAATAATGCCATTTAAAATATCAACTATAATCCAAGGTTCTGTTCTAGTTTTAAGTCTGACTGATTTAACTGGGGTAAATTTATCAACAGCTGCCAAAAATGTAATGATTGAAAAGGTTTCTATCTGTGCACATTTGAAAACTGGAGACCAGTCCATATCCCGTAAAGATGGAGTCAGTACCGCACTGCTGTAGTCCAGTAGAGATTGAGTCATGACAATTAAATACAGACTTCTGTGTTCAGAAAAATAAGAGAGAATGAATAATTCATACACCTATTCATTCTGGCCACATGTGTAGACTAAATGAAGTCGCTATCTTCTGTAAAACTTACATCATATCATAAGTAAGGACGAATTATTAGGACAGGCAATTTATTCCAGTCCGAAGAAAACAAATCTAAGTTCATTCACATTTACAGGAGATGAGACAAAATTAATATTATCATACCGTGTTATCATTTAAGCTCTTTGGGTTAGAAATCCATTGTGGGCAATGAGACAGCATTGCATCCGACCGAGAAAAATGTCCGCGTACAAACCAGTGAAACATGGTTATCACATACATGCCATCAGCAGTCTTTTGGCATATGGAGAACCTCATTAGCATGTTGACTTTCAGCAGCAGCTGACAAAAACAAAGTGACTGTGATTTTGCTGCAATAAACAACACTGATATAACATTAGAAATATTCTAACCAATTTAAAATAATGTGTCATAGATTTTTAAAGCTTTTGGGACCACTAGGTTGTATGGATGTTGTCCAATCAGTGGACACAGTCATATCTTACATTTTACCAATCTGGGGAAGAATGCAAAAAAGGAACGTCTATTTGGGTCCTCGTCCATCTGGTGATTACAGACAGAGTCCAGCATGCACCACTGCCACCTAATATCTCTGTCCATCCTGCCGCTTTGTGTGTTTGTTGTATTATGCAGCTTCCTATCTATCTCATTGGCTGTCTTATCAAACTCATTATCACTGCTTAATGCTCAGATAGTGTGTCCCTGTCTGCACTAGTGTGTGGGGGAATGCATGTGCTCGTCAAAAGCCCAATAAATAATGTGTGTGTAGTGTATTTGTCATTGTCTTCTCGAGCTGTGCTCCTAATGTGTGTGTGTGTGTGTGTGTGTGTGTGTGTGTGTGTGTGTGTGTGTGTGATATTCAAGGAAATCCCAATACAATTTCAGATTGCATGACCATAAATGTATGTGTATTACCAATAGTATTGTCAAAGCAACAACTGTATTAGTTTCTTCATCGTAGGAAAAGGCAGTCAGCAGTTTGAGTTGATGCACTACAGAAGTAGTGTGCATGTGAGAGAGATACTGAACCCCCTCATGCTGAGCAAGGGCTCGATGCAGAGGTCAACTCGTTTTATCCAGTAAAAAAACAACACTTTTCTGTCATCTTTGACAAAATGAAAGCTGTAAACATAAAAACAGAGCCAATCAGTTCATGTTCTATTAGACATCACAGCTACACAAGGTTAAAACTACTACTCTCTCTTTAATACCAGCATTTCTCTACATTACACACACACACACACACACACACACACACACACACACACACACACACACACACACACACACACACACACACACACGTTTATTCAGAGGCTTCCAGAGCGCTGGCAGCAGGCAGTACCTCGTTAACATTGATGCTGTGCTTCTTCATGTAGTCCCTGTCATTGATCTGGCCCCCCTCCACAAACTCCATGGTCAGGACCCTCTTAGTGGACAGATCCCAATGGATCACGGGGACCTGTTGAAAGACATTTCAATGTTGATTTTCTTCCCACCACTTTTTCACTAGATTCCATTCTCCTACGAGAATAAGAATGTTTCTTAAGTATGTGACCATAAACTGTGCGACTGTGGCTCAGTGGTGAGCGCTTCAATCCGAGGATCGGCGGTTCAATCCCCGGCTCTGCATGTCAATGTGTCCTTGGGCAAGACTCTTAACCCCAAACTGCTCCCGTAGGCACTGTGTGTGTGTGTGTGTGTAAATGTTAGATACTCCTGATGGACAGGTGGCACCTTAGCCCCTCCCATCAGCGGGAGAATGATGCCAAGTAGTGTCACTTAGTGAACTAAGCTGATCTAGTAAGGGATTGAAAAGAGTTCAAAATGTATCAGCAGATTGGATGCTGGTTATGAAGCCATAGCGAAAATGCTGTTGGAAGACCATACCATAATGTATTTCTACATCTGCAATTCACTTCTCATGCTTACTCATAATTCAATAATTTTTCGGGGATGTCAATCATGACATCAGCTGTTTAGATCAGCTGGTCTCCTCTAGCCGATAAGCACAATAACACAATGACATGGCTAGCCTTTCATCTGTGGAGGGGTTCTCTGACATTTTTGTTGTCATTCCTGTTTTCCTGTGTTTTGTGGCTAGACAGGGAGGTACAAATACAGCTGTTCTGTGAGGCCTCAGAGGTTTGTGAAGAGAATACTGGGGAGCAAACAGGACCATGAAGTCCAAGGAACACACCAGACAGGTCAGAGATAAAGTTGTGGAGAAGTTTAAAGCAGGGTTAGGCTATAAAAAGATTTCCCAAGCTTTGAACATGTCACGGAGCACCGTACAATCCATTATCCGGAAATGGAAAGAGTACGGCACAACTGCAAACCTACCAAGACACGGCCGTCCACCTAAACTCACAGCCGAACAAGGAGAGCACTGACAGAGATGCAGCCGAGAGGCCCATGTGACTCTGGACCAACTGCAGAGATCCACAGCTCAGGTGGGGGATCTGTCCACAGGACAACTATTGGGCTCCACTCCACAAATCTGGCCTTTATAAGAAGAAAGCCATTGTTAAAAGAAAACCATAAGAAGTCCCGTTTGCAGTTTGCCAGAAACCATGTGGGGGACACAGCAAACATGTGGAAGAAGCTGCTCTGGTCAGATGAGACCAATATTGAACTGTTTGGCCTAAATGCAAAACGTTATGTGTGGCGGAAACCTAACACTGCACATCACCCTGAACACACCATCCCACTGTCAGACATGGTGGTGGTAGCATGATGCTGTGGGGTGCTTCTCTTCAGCAGGGACAGGGAAGTTGGTCAGAGTTGATGGGACGATGGATGGAGCCAAACACAGGGCAATCTGGGAAGAAAACCTGTTGGAGTCTGCAAAAGACTTAAGACTGGGGCGGAGGTTCAGCTTCCAGCAGGACAACGACCCTAAACATAAAGCCAGGGCTACAGTGGAATGGTTTAAAACAAAACATATTCATTTGTTAGAACAGCCCAGTCAAAGTCCAGACCTAAATCCCATCAAGAATCTGTGGCAAGATCTGAAAACCGCCGTTCACAAACGCTCTCCATCTAATCTGACTGACCTTGAGCCGTTTTGCAAAGAAGAAAGGGCAAAAATCTCAGTCTGTAGATGTGCAAAGCTGGTAGAGACAAACCCCAAAAGACTTGCAGCTGGAATTGCAGCAAAAGGCGGTTCCACAAAGTATTGACTCAGGGGGGCTGAGTAATTTTGCACACTGCTTTTTTCAGTTTGTTATTTGTGAAAAAAATTTAAAAACATGTATAATTTTCTTTGTACTTCACAATTGAATTTTATGTGAAAGACGTAAATTTTTTAAATAAAATATATTTATGTTTGTGGCGTGTAATGTGACAAAATGTGGAAACGTTCAAGGGGTATGAATACTTTTGCAAGCCACTGTAAGCAGGTAAAAAATGCCTCATTCAATACAACAAGAACAGTAAAATGTGCCAGATATGTGACTTCCTGTGTGCATGAGCAGTTGCTTTGTCCCTTTCCCACCTGACGATCTGCATTTTAAGCAAGTCTAATGATCTACTGGCCAAAGCACTGACCCTTATATGTGGATATGAACATACTGATGCGTTAGCATTCATATGGACATGGTTTTGAAAACACTTGATGTTGATGAGTTACTGACTATTTTAGCTTCAGCACCTCGAAATGAAGCCGTTTGTCTCACTGGACATGAGGTCATCACCATGAGGTCATCACCATGAGGTCATCACCATGAGGTCATCCCCATGAGGTCATCACCATGAGGTCATCCCCATGAGGTCATCCCCATGAGGTCATCACCATGAGGTCATCACCCTGTCCTGAGTCACATGTGAGGCCATACTGTGTACTGTAATCAACCAATCTATACAGCACCGATGTATCAAGGGCACTTCTTTACATACTCAATATATTGCTGACTGATCAGACATTACAAAAGAATTCAAAATCAAAAGCTGAATCCTACACTGCAAAAACAGCCCTTCTAGAAAGAAGCAAAACATTCTTATATTCAATCAAATCATTCTATATCAAAGCAAAACAAACTTACCCCATTGGCAGATTTTTTTGCTTGACAAGATTTCTTAAAATAAGCCAAAAATCAAGAAAAAGTAAGGCATACTTTCCTAAAATTAGATTTTTTTTTAAATCAAAACAATGCTTGACAAGATTAATATTCTTTTTTTGGGCAAATATGACTTATTTTCTTGATACAAGGCTTTTTTTACTTTCTTGAAATTCCTTTTTTGCAGTGTAAAAATGGTTAAAGAAAGAACATGATTTTGTTATTCACAGAGCAACAGTTACGGCCTTTCAAAACTACTTTTACTTTTTAATTTAATTTTAGAACACCAATCGGTCCGACCAATTCTGCCAGGATATATTTCTTTATCACATAACAACGTATGTAATTGAAAAATAAAAAAAGACAAAACCAAAGAAGTTTTCGCTCTGTGGTTTTGAACGTCGAACAAAGAAGGACAGCTGGAAAATGAGTCTAATTCCCATTCACCAGAGCTAACACAAGTTCTCATACAGACGAATGGAGAAAAAGAACACCAGGAAATTAAATGATAATGGACATTCCAGCTCTGTGTAGTGAAGGAAATATGATTCGCGGCGTTCTGCACAGAGAAAGCTGTCAAACAGTGGAAGGTCTGACCTCTATTAACTGTATCGAGTACAATTTGAAATACTAGGACCTTAAATTGAAACAGACGGTCTCTTATTGTTCTATTGTATTCTTATTACCAGCTGTTTACAAGGATGTGTGGCCAAAAGGGTCAAAACTAAATCCCATCGCTCCCATTCTGGAGCTTTATCAAAGTAAGCCTTGTAGAAATGCTTGTACTGTAACTGTGTGTGTACCTTGAGAAACGGGAAGTGGGCCAGCATGTTGGCCACCTTCTCAGCATTGTGTCCCTCATTAAGGAAGTCCAGCTCAAGCGGCATGTTCTTCTTGGCCTCTTCCACCAGCCACATGAAGCCGAAGTTTGGGAAGAGCCAATGGATCGCCTTCAGCATCACCTTCAAATTACACATCAGGCTCACTGTCAGTACAGTACAACATGCATAGAGGTTGTCTCCTGCCAATGGCTAACATTTCAGGCCAGTATATTACCAGGACATTAGAATGGTCATTAATAGGTGAACTGCTTTGAAATGGCATGAGACGTGTTCCATCACCTGTGGAGGCTGGATCACTTCATCAGTCATGGTGAATACCACGCAGGCTATGACAGCAACTGTACAATGAGGATGTGTTCAGGTGCATCTCAGTGTAGGCTGAGAGCAGTCATTTGCAAAACAATATTGCTAATTCTGTGTCGAAATGTTAAAATTCCCACTTTCTACAATATGTGTAGTCAAACAAAGTATGTTCACAATGCCTGCTGTACAAAGGCAGCCAGGAGGCTCAGGCCACTGCAGAACCTACAGGGTGGCACAGACTAAACGCTGAAGCCTCATGTCCATTTCAGATGGACTGGACATTTCATTTGAGGTAAATACTGTACTTTTCAGCTATTCCTCTTATACTTCTCCTCTGTGGAGAACAGATGAACTCTAAAGGCAAAGTTCCATCTTCTTTACCCACGTTGTGCAGCAGCTCTGGTCGCTGGGATCAGTGACATGTACGGTGGCGTCGATTTGTCTGTTCGTGCCGTTCTATCGGTTGGAAAGGTGAGGAAAAGTTTCTTTTCTTGCTTTTTGCCAGTAGCATGTTAGTTTGTTGAGAGAGTAACATACATCATTATCTGGGGCCAAGTCTGTGTCTCAGACCCCCAAACTCTTATTTCAAAGTAGATTAACTGACACAGACTCACCTCCATCATCACGATGTCCCTGGAGCTCTGTCTCTGGACTTTGGGGTGTTGGACCTTGATGGCCACTGTCGTCCCATCATGCAGCACTGCCTTGTGGACCTGGGCTAAAGAGGCTGCACCTTGAGGCTTCTCCTCAAAGGAAACAAATAACTCGGACAGCTGCAGGAGAGAGATAGGGATGAAAAAGAAAAGAGTGGGAGGGAGCAGAGGGTAAACAGAATGATAAAGAAGATGGAAGGGAAAGTGGCATGGAGGAGGTAGGAGGATAGTGGGACCATCATTCTGATCATCTCAATTTACAATGCTACTATTGGAATGACAGACAGAGACTGACTGACTGAGACCGAGGTGCTGGGACTGAAACTCAGTTCCCAACCAGATTAGGATGAATTTGGACTGACACGTTGAATACTGCATCTTCTCGAATAGTGGTCTCATTATTATTATTATTATTATTAGAGGGATAGGCCTTTCACTCAGTATCATCTATCATCATTTAGTGAGAGCCCTCCCTATTTGTTGTTCTCATCTATTTTAATTTGCAGTAAAAGAAAAAAGGCCATGTCATCTTGTATAATGTATTTTAGTACAATGTACGACAACAAGTCCTGTTCTACCCAACCTGCTGTTGCTTTTCTCGTTTTATTACAATCAACTCAGTTGTAATACAAGGAACAGGAAAGCAAACACCCTTTAAGCTGCCGGGAGGCTTTTAATGTGAAACATACCTTCAGGAAGTGATGACTCTTTATTGACGCTTAAGAGTAATTAAAAAACTGGTGGCTGGTAACACACATTACTATTATTAGGGTTCTCACCGCCCACCTCGTGGAAACAAGCTAGCGGACTGCCAACGCAAACAAACAAGCATTTTAGCTAGGAGTCACTCCACAGATATTTCTTATTAAGCGAGCACAATGTTTCAGACATTGTGGGATCCTCAACAAATTACCACAAGTTATCATTTTGAACACATAACCTATAGAAAACAACTCTACGACACATATAAACTCATTTAGATATTGTAAAAGAGCTCATTATGGATCAACCTACCACAGAGATATTGACAAATAAGAGGGAATCATACTGACAAAAAGAAGGGGAAAAAACACACTTCTCATTTTCCGAAAATGAGAAGTGTGTTTTTTCAAAACTAAAACTGTGCTATCTCCTCATCCACAAAGTCGATTTCATTTAAAAAAAATGGTTAAGTTTTAATATTTCTGTAAGCGCCTTAACTTGACTGAGCGATTTCAGCGCTTCACTAAAACCTTGATAAGTCCCCCTTACAACAGCGGATTTCAGTCAAAGACACATCCCTGTAACCGTACGCCTGTGGGAGTTGGATAAATCAAAATAGATGCTTTTCTGACCCTTATTCATATCTCTACATTGCGAAACACGACCAGAGGTTTTTATTTTTCTATCTTGAACCGAAAAACACGGCTTTGCTGGATTGTGATTATTGTTGCATATGTAGATGCTTTAGCTCTTACTCTTTCCAAAGATGTGCAGTATTAGTCTGTGGGTTGATGTCAAGACACCGAACAATAATGTTTAAAAAACCTGTGGAGAACCGAGGACAGGAGTTACGGATTGGCTAGAGATCAAGGACCATAGGGTCTGCTATTCATATTGTGGTCATATTAGGGGACCCTCAGGTGGTTTACTGACTTGGGAGTCAGAAAAAGACTCTGGATCCTGATACCGACCACAGGGACCATGTGCTGTTTTTAAAGCTTCAAAAGGATCAGCCTTGGTGCTGTCACTCTGTATTTATGACAACCGTAACATACAGGCTGATGTAAAGTTGCTGCCCACCCACAAACCTCCATCACAGTACTAAGATGAAGCCCCCAGTGTGCCCTTTGAGCACAGGTAGTCTCTCATTAGCCTCCACTCTTCTCTGTGCACACAGAGAACACACACATACGTAGGTATGTGGGTTTGAAGGTTAAAGAGTCTTCCCCGAGGACCTGCAGTCATTAGAGCAGTATGACAGTATGCTTTTGGACACTTCACAGGCAGCCTGCAGCTTCACCTGTACTTTAAGTATGTGGAGTTGTTCTCAGCACCGTGATGCTGGCTTTCACCACACAGACCAACCAGAGGATGGGTCCGGCTCATGATTTACCACCAATGTACTACACTTCGGAGAGATACCAGGAGAACAGCTGTGAGAATGTTGTGCCATCACAAAAAAGGGTAACGCTGATCATGCACCAATTTTGAACATACACCTTTGATGCACATGAACAGAAGAACGGGTGAAGCCAGAACATTCCAGAGCTGTCACCTACAGCCTCACCTGGTGAGCGGGTCCACTCCTGCATCCAATAGACAGAAGCCACTTACCCGAGACAATCAAAACAGCCTCATGGCAAACGTTCACAAGCAGCTTTCCAGTTGTAGGATGTCAAGTGGAAGGTAGGACGTGTATTCAAGCAGCAATGAGCCTCTTAGGGATATCGTGTTGTCTTTCCTCAGTACTCATCACCTCGCACTGCATTGGCCTCATTCTTCCTTATCTAGCACAGTCTGGTATGTAGCATGCTTAGCTAGTTAGTTAGATTGGGCTGAGAGAAGGAGTTTCTTCATATTCATACTACTGCACCATGGGGGATTCCCCTGCTGTGTGTACCTAGTGAAACATAAAAAGAGGCTAACTTGAACACAGTGTTGGTCATCAGGTATAGAGGCTGAACAGGCGCCCTGTAGAAGATGCCATCAGATGATGAATTAGGCAAGCAGCATGGGGTCCTGTGTGGGAACAGCTGACTTATTCATTATGCAAATATGCTAACTGGAATGAAATTGTCTGCAGCCAGCAGTGTCCACCTATTACGACGAAGAGCATCCAATAGGATCTGACAGGCAAAGTGCTTTCATGGGTTAAGGAAATGTGTAATTGCTCAGGTGGGTTTGTCACTTCAAGCAGCAGTGTGAAATCAGAGAAAGCCCAGTGGAACCTAAACATGAAATAGTTTCATTATTTGGATATCTTTTAGACACATGAAACAGAAAGAAAGCGGTCACTGTCATGTCTGCAGTGCTTGTAGTCCTGATTGTGTCACCAGTGCCTGCAGCCTCTGGTTCATACCACCCAGTCACTGCTTATGCTAATATCTGCAGTGGAGTTAATAAACATGCTAATGCATGTGTGTGGACCTGGCTCCCAGAAGGCAGACCTGCAGTGACATACGTTCCCTGAAATGAGTTATGGTGCAAATAAAATGGCCCCCGAGGCCTCGCAGTTGGATGGCAAAACATCGGTGTCGTGTCAGCGAGGTAAAGTGGCCATTTTGGCAGCCGGCCACAGCCCCAGCTGGGCGGAGGCACATCAATCATTACAGCACAGAAGAGAATAAATGAGCACGATTGCTTTATTGAAGAGAGGAAATCAAAGTCTCCACTAGAACGTCCCTCTCCAGCCGTCTAAATATCAGGCTCAGGGTATGGTAGCAGGTCTTTACTCCTAATGTCTTCTGGGTTTTTTTGACCAGATTTGATCAAGACGCCATCTGTCCTTTCCCTTGAGTTTCCTGTTCTCCCTGCCTGTGTGTTTGTCTTTGTGTGTTGTGGTCTTGCTTCCTGGTTCCTGGTTCCGCTGCTGCAGTCGGCTCATCATCCTCCCAGTCTACACACCTGCCTCCCTTCAGCCCATCTGCACATCTTGTGCTGCTCCTCATGCCCCATCCAGCACCATTACCCGGCTGCTGCCTGATCTTCATCCCCTGCCACTCATATCCTTACCCCCGTTACAAGAAGAACACTTCCCTGGTCTGCGTCCCACACGTTCTCAACATCCTTGTTGTCAGATCTTCGGACCTGTTTTGATTTGCTGCTGTCGATGTCATGTGACACTCCCTGGAGCTCTGACAGAAGTATTGCTTTCCTTTTGCCATCTGTTGAAGGCTGTTAAGCTACCCTCAATGAAATGCAACACTTCCTGCACACATGTTTCATATGGAGCGAGTAATGGATGGCATTAGTACCATGGAGATGTACTTGAAGCACAACATGAGCTATAGCAGGTAAATCCATCCCGTTACCCCATTCTAACAGCTTTTTGTTTTGGGATATAGTGTAACAACTGGAACTCTCTCCTCCAACACGACGTTCAAGAAGATACTCAAAGGGCACCTTTTTACAACTGCTTCTAATGCTTGAGTAATGTCATGTGCTTCTAGTGTGTTTATATATGTTTGATATCTATAATATACATTGTGGCATCACAAGGGGACAGGTGGTGGAGGGACGCTACATCCCCACTCAAGATCAGTGCCCACACCACAAAATGGCCGCCGGGCTGAAGACTACATCTCCCAGGCTGCCTCATCACGCGCCCAGCTGCAGGTGCTTAAGGCCCCTGATGGAGGCGGGGCTGGGCAGCTGGATAAAGGGCAGAGCGCATGGGAGGAAGAGCGGGACGAGCAGAAGGTGCAAGAGGCTGAGGAGGACCCAATGACGATGAAGAGGAGGACCCTGGACTTTTCAGTGATGAGTTTTGTTTGGGGTTAAATTTGATTGATTGTGCCTGTTTTCCACTCTCTGTTGCACTGCCCCACTCTAGCCGGCCGTAGGGACAACCTGTGACACTACAATACGTTTCACTTTAACTTTAAGCTCTGGCGGAAACCGGTGGATTGCTCCCTCCAGGTGGGGACAGAATGCCTACCCAAAGTGAAGGAGTTCAAGTATCTCAGGGTCTTGTTCACGAGTGAGAGGTTTTCCAGGCACGATCAACTGGTAGGAGACCCCGGGGAAGACCCAGGACTCGCTGGAGGGATTATATCTCCCGGCTGGCCTTGGACCGCCTCGGGATCCCCCAGAATGAGCTGGAGAACGGGAGGCCTGCTGGGCCTGCTGGGCCTGCTAACCCGACCCCGACCACTAAAATGTCTTTGAGTCGCTCCAAGGACTCTATAAATAAAGTGAGTAGTATTATTCATTGCAGTATATCTAATCCCTTTCTTCTATTTGTATAGCTACATACACTGACCACTATGAACGGAACCACAAGGTAAATAAAACACAACTGATATTTTAAGCAGAAGGGTCCAGTCTAACTCTCATGGTTACAAAACATAACGGCATCAGTAGAACGGTTCAATGCCATGTTTCCTTTGTTGACCTGTCGAGCCACTTCCTGAATCTCCATGTACAGATGTACTTGTGTTTTCTTTGGTAATGCCTCAGCTATAATTAAGTGCAATATTTGGCCTGGAAACATATTTTTGGTAAATGACATTTGCACAAGCTGGCCTTTCAGCAGTTCCACTGTAGAGGGGAAGTGACAGCCAGCTCAGGCAAAGCTCCAAATGCATATGCCACCACAAATGATGCTGAAAAGCACGCAACGACTCCCTAGCTGCTACTCGTATGAGAATATCCAGCAGACATGAGAAGGCATACACATGTTAAACAAGGCAAAAGGAAATGATGCTGAAGCTGCGCCCCTGACTCCAGAGCTGCCTGGCGCTGCTCATCAGTGTCACTTCTTCTCTTGCCACTCCAGAGGGGAGGAGGGCTAATTAACTCTGCTGCCCTCTTTGTAGACTGACAAGCTATATTACCGTCTTTTCAAGGATAATGATATCCCGCACAGATACAGGAAGAAATCATGCTGAATGCACACCTTAAGAGAAGAATATTCTATAGAAGTGTCTTTGAGTTCAATGGGATTGCAGACTAGATTCTTCTTATTAGCACATTGCACCGGTTTCTAATTGTTTTATATGAGACACAAGATCCTGTATGCCTTCCAGTACTGCCTGACTTCCCAAGATAAGCGTTTCACATTTCAGTGTGTGTTGCTTCTGTCGCCCAGTTGTGCTGTAACCAAGACTTTTCAGGATAATACTGGACGCTTCTTGGAGGCCAAACATAGTTAGTCAAGTACTTTTCAATATATCCATGGTGTACACTGAAATGTTGTTGTCTGAATATCCATGTTTACTTGGGTTATTCCACATAAAGGAGTCCTTGTGAAATGGGTTGTCTAAGGTGCAGACTCAAGTCGGTCTCTCTACACGCTTTGCTCAACGCTGGCCTGAACACAAGCTCCCTGGTTTTGTTGCTGAAACTGGAGGACCCGGTTATAGAGTTTAAAGAACCTGAAAGCAGAACCAATCCGAAATGTTTCTGGTGGCCTTCATCGTGGGGCGGCCACACGCAGACACAAACGGCTCCAAACGGAATTGGACCAGCATCTATTTCTTCAGAATCACCGGATCCCTTCCCGCCTCTCGCAGCAGAAACACTTTACTAATTAGGCGAAGCTCACTTAGCTGCTCCCAGAGTTCTGAACCACTGTGACGGACATTCATCAGATGTCCTGAGTGTGTTGAAGAAATGCACTGAAAGAATTAAGAAAACACACAATCAGTGTAGTCACAGTACAATTCTGAAAAGATGCTCAGCCTCAGAGGTCTGGCCACTTCCTGTTTTGATCAGCATCTCATGTGTATGCCCCTGCAATTACAGTCACTTCATTCTAGTGTTATCAAAATAAAAATCAACAACACAATCAGTGCTTTGCAACATTAGTCATAATGACCAATACACCCAGATATGCCATGTTAGCTCCCTTGGTGTAAAGGACAGCATTGCAGACTGGGTCTGTGGGAGCAACATGTGCACTGGGTGGTGGGGCGAGGAGACACGGTCCTGGTCCTGACCGTTGGCTCGGCTCCACAGGCGCTAAAAGGCTGCCATAACAACGAGGGAGGGAGCAAACGGCAGCATTACCAGCTCCATCAGAGGACTAAATGAAATCGGGACAAACCTCTGTTTTATTTGCCCTTTTCTCTGCTTCCTGCAAAGCGCACAAGCCCCAAACCGAGTCTGCCATGATAAACCACACTCACAATTAAACAAACTAAAACCCCAAAGATAAATTAATTAAACACAAATGCATGAATCATCCGTGAGGGCTTGGATATTTACTTTGATTTAAAGCCTCAACAGAATTAAAACATGTTTTTGTTTGCAGACTTCCAAGAGTAACTGTTGAGACTTCACCATAGAGAGGGCTTACATTAAAAGGAACGTCTCGACTATGAAAACGCACCAAACCCTCATCAGGCAATACAAATCCAGACAGGCAGGTAGGTAGCCCATCCAATCATTACAATCCGGCTGAATGCACCGATTGGACGGCGTATTACAGTCATGTGACAGCCAATACAAACACTGTTTGAAAAAGGAACGTCATTTCAGTCAGTCTATCCAGGAGATGCTCACGGTCCTCTTCTGCAAGTTACATGCAATCTTTAAGTCGTGGTTGCAGTGAACTGCATGCCATCCGTTCTGCAAGGGGCTCCTCCCACACCAAGCAGCTCCCTGCCCGCCGAGACGCGAGTGTAAACATGTATCCAGTTCATTATGGAACTGTTGCGGTTCTAGACGATCTAATGGGGAAACACTGAAGACGACAACACGACGTTCAAATGATTACATTCACCCAGAGTGAACAAGACCGCACGGAGTGAGTAAGACAAAGATTAGTCAGTTTGTGCTCACCTGATTCATTTCAGTAACGAGCCGTTACCATTATTTTATTATTATATTTTTTTTATTAATTATTAGTATTTGAACTTACCTCCTTGCCGAGGTCTTCCCTGATGACTTGCTGGATCTCCTCCATACTGCTTTGAGGAGCTCGGCTGTGTAGCACCTTCAGCGTGGACGTATACTCCTCAGGCAGCAGGTAGTCCAGAGCACCCAGGTGCTGTCCCACCTTAATGAAAGTGCCCCGGTTTGCACAGCACAAGTCTCGAAGACGCTGCGCGGATCGCAGGTGCACCTACAGGCCAGAAAGAGGACACAGAGCCAACAACTGCAGGGAAATTCTAAATGTTTCTTTCTCTTGGAAGCACGAGTGAGGACATTCCATGGCATTCTGAGAGGAGAGATCTTTGCAACTTTAACTTTTTGGACCTGACGCTGCCTATGGTGTCTAGTCTATGCGACTATTCATGATCTCAGACCATGTTTCATTGCAACCTGCCCACTGAGACCATCTCAGAAGCAACCGGCACTGCTTTGTAAAGCTGAAAGGACGCATATCATATCATGACGCATATCATGCTCATTTTCACATTCATACCATCAGTCTGCATATGCCTGTATTAACCCTCTGGCTAAAAAGTTATGTTTCAGCAGCTGTCTCTTAAAGCCCCCCCCCCCCCCGAAAAAAAGCCCAGTCTGAATACAAACCTGATTTTCTATCTATATCTATCTATCTATCTATCTATCTATCTATCTATCTATCTATCTATCTATCTATCTATCTATCTATCTATCTATCTATCTATCTATCTATCTATCTATCTATCTATCTATCTATCTATCTATCTATCTATCTATCTATCTATCTATCTATCTATATATATATATATATATATATATATATATATCAGACACTGATGGCACAGCGCTGTGTATTACATCTTTTTTTTCAACCAAAAATGATTTGCGCTTGTCAGGGTCCTCAGCTGCAAAAAATATTTCACAGGGGGTACATCACTGCAAAAAGGGTGAGAACCAGTGTTCTAGCAGAGAACCAGTGTTCTAGCAGAGAACCAGTGTTCTAGCAGAGAACCAGTGGTTTAGCAGAGAACCAGTGGTTTAGCAGAGAACCAGTGGTTTAGCAGAGAACCAGTGTTCTAGCAGAGAACCAGTGTTCTAGCAGAGAACCAGTGGTTTAGCAGAGAACCAGTGGTTCTAGCAGAGAACCAGTGGTTTAGCAGAGAACCAGTGGTTTAGCAGAGAACCAGTGTCCTAGCAGAGAACCAGTGGTTCTAGCAGAGAACCAGTGTTCTAGCAGAGAACCAGTGGTTCTAGCAGAGAACCAGTGGTTCTAGCAGAGAACCAGTGTTCTAGCAGAGAACCAGTGGTTCTAGCAGAAAACCAGTGTTCTAGCAGAGAACCAGTGTTCTAGCAGAGAACCAGTGGTTCTAGCAGAAAACCAGTGTTCTAGCAGAGAACCAGTGTTCTAGCAGAGAACCAGTGTTCTAGCAGAGAACCGGTGGTTCTAGCAGAGAACCAGTGGTTCTAGCAGAGAACCACTGGTTCTAGCAGAGAACCAGTGGTTCTAGCAGAGAACCAGTGTCCTAGCAGAGAACCAGAGCATTGAGAGGTCTGATGACCCATGAACTCTTGTTTGCAGTCCATCACAAAAGCACAATATTGGGAAAAGACACTATTGCTTAACATATCTTTGTACGTTGGAACATTAACGAAGGAAAAAATAACAGAAAATAAACTATACATGTCTTCTATAAGGCGAATAACTGCTCCAACAAAAGCACAACATGAACAAAATGTAACATGTCTGTATGTACGGAAGGTATATAATCAAATGACACACACCTAAGGCCCTTCATCAGAATAGTGTGAGTGTGTGTGTGTGTGTGTGTGTGTGTGTGTCCCGTCTGTCCCATTACAACCAGCTGGAAGCGATAATGCTTAGAGAGAGCTCATCTCCTGAGACCAGTGCAAATGAAAAGCCGTGAAATTAGCTCCCCTTAACCTCTGTAACCCCATCTTGAATACCCCCCAGCACACACACACACACACCACCCTCCCCCCCCCCCCCAGCACACACACACACACCCCCTCCCCCATACTCCCACTGGACCATTTGACAGAGTGTCGTCTGGGCGATGATGACAAAGCAATGGCAGAAACAAGTCACCAGAGAATACCAGATGAGCTTTTCTGCTTGAAGATGCAGCAGGAACCTTTTTTTTTTTTTAACCATCAGAGCCGGTCATGTCTGACCACACGGACGCGTAACAGGAAAAGCTTTCACGCATTATTGGTAGAACCACTATCACACAAAAAATAGGTGCTGTCATTTATACAAATTAGATTACTGACATAGCGCTCTGACAACAAAACTATTG
The DNA here is from genome assembly GCF_910589615.1 of Taurulus bubalis. Taxonomy (NCBI): domain Eukaryota; kingdom Metazoa; phylum Chordata; class Actinopteri; order Perciformes; family Cottidae; genus Taurulus; species Taurulus bubalis. Next base: position 48,359,997 of record NC_136589.1, on the reverse strand, counting down.
TATAAAAAGTCAATCCTTAGTTCACCTCCTTAGTTTATTTTATGTTGGTAGTTATAATTTAGTTTTGTCCTTGTTGACAATTTCCCCAAAAGAATGCTCAAAATGAAAAGAAGGAAAACAAAAAGGGGCAGACTGGCTAATCAATTTCAAACAACTTTGAAATGCAGTCAGGAAGAAAATGAGTTTGTGCTTCATTTATTATCTGTACAGTTTAAAGATCAACTGCATCACAACATTTTAAAATGATAAGATCATAAATAGTGTTCGTCATTATTATAAGGACACTAATCTGCAGTTTAAGAATCTGACGTAGACCACATTAAAGAATCTATTTCTAAATGCGGCCCAATGGCACAGTGAAGAATAGTATTATTGCTATTAGTATTAAATTGTTAACACTGTCATCTGTTTGAAAGACATACATTTTACTGAAATGGTGGCGACCATTTCTAATTGCAGAGAAATTCTCTCAGTCTTAAGGCTTTGTCACTCCTCTGTGATGCAAATGAAGGTTTGTTTGAGTAGCTGAGCTTTACAAAATAAATCAATGACAAAAACATATCCTTGTCAATAAATGGACCCGTACTTTCTGGTCTTTCGACCCCTCAAAGCGCTTTCATACGACCCGTCATCATTCACCCACTCACACCCATTATCCACTGATGACAGTGGCTGAGGTGCCACCTGCCCATCAGGGGTATCTAACATATTAATGTGGCTATGGGAGCAATTTGGTGTTAAGCGTCTTGCCCAAGGACACATCGACATAGCATGGGATCAAACCGCCGATCCTCTGATCGGCGGTTTGATCAGTCGCCCAAATCAATAATGATGTCTAATCATCTCAGGCGGATCAACAGTTCAAACGCATCAGAGCCATGTATGTGGATGCTGATGGTGCGAGTTTGCCCACGGCTTGTAGTCTAATCATCAGATTCGCCATCACTGCCCTCTCCACCCTCTTCCAGTAATCAGCATGCTTTGTCTGATAGAAGCAGGCTCACAGCTTGAGGATGACATCACCATGGCAATGCTGCTCGCTGAAAGCCTGAGGGGTACGCTGCTCTGTGATAGGCTTACGCTGGTCTCCGCCCACTATCTCCACACATGCCCTGTCCAATCAAATGGGCTGCTAGCAAATTGGACACACAGGTTAATTTGTGGCACAACACAGAGACACAAGAGCTCACTGCAGAATGCCTCTGGGTGTCTCTACTCATCCTCTTCACACAGCTGGCAAGGACAGTAAATAAAATGCCACAGGTAGGTGTGTGTGTGTGTGTGTGTGTGTGTGTGTGTGCGCTCTGAAGGGTGGTGTGATGATGAGAGGTTGAAAGAATAATGAAGCTAAGGCTAGAAAGACAGGAGAACATTCAAACAGAGTGTGTGTGGGGGGAGGATGGGGTAAGGGGTGAAGGAAGCAGAAAAGATGGAAAGGAAACAAATCATCTTGATTTCAATTATTGGTGGTACAAATTCAAAATTCAAAATCTGTTTGCCATTGAAGAAATAGATAAGGTTTATTTAGCGCGTCCATCTCCTTTTACTGTGTATGGAGTTACTACAGTAAAGAAGTTCTGCAGAATTAAAATCCTATGTTCCCCGTCTCTGTGACAGTTCTTTGTCCTCTGAAGCATTCCAGCGATTTCCTTGTGTATGTTCCTGGTTTTTGTTATCTCTCTTTCTCTGATCCCTGTCAGATTTGTTCAGATCTGTTCTAACTGCCTACCGATGAACCGAACCGCCGCCTACCAGCCGTCAGTTGGTTCAGCGGTTCCTAGGGTTTTTAATAAAGATTCATTAGGAACTTCAAAGTCATTGCTGCTGCCCTGCATGCAGTGGCGGTTCTACATGTAATAACGCCCCGGGCGAGACCCCCCTCCAAGCACCCCCCTCCGAGCCCCCCTCACCCCCGGTAAAAAAAAAAAAGTCGGAAAAATATTTTATTTTGAAAAAAGACCGGATACATCCGTCTGTGCGTAGCCTCAAACGTAACATGTCAAGAGGTTCCATACGTTACCCCAAAAGTCCGTTACAACTCTGTGTTCTGGATTGAAATCAAGGCAGAGTTACTGAGATCGCCAAAAAAGCTCTAAACCCTGCCTCCATTCCAACACCCTGTCTTTGTGAAGCAGGTTTTAATGAAGTGACAGAGTGACATAAAGGTTTAAGGTACGGAGTAGAGTCAGTAGACTGGACATGAACAACATAAATCGGTCTTTTTCTCCCGGCTCGTAGCAGAGAAACAAGCTCAGGGCTCCACTAATGCAGCGTCATGGTGAGAAGTATCTTAATGCACTTTATAATTGTCTTTATGCCGATCGTATTACGTCATATTTATTACATCATATTTTTCATCTACACCGTGAAAGCCGGTTCCTAGAGAGCTTATTGTACCATATTACCCCACTAGAGAGCTCATAGTGCCATATTACCCACTAGTTCAATTCAGTTTATTTTGTATAGCCCAACATCACAAATACAAGTTTGCCTCGAAGGGCTTTACAATCTGTACACATAATATTCCCAAAACCTCAAACCCGATGCTCGGTCCCGTCTACTTGACCTTCAGTCTGCTCCCAGCTTTTCTTCCAGCAACCTGCCATCCTCCTGTGTTTCGGGAGTCTTGCTCTGCGCAGTAGCGCTAGTTTACACAAGGAGCTATTTAAACATCTTATGCAAATAATTGAATTAAAAAAAAATAACAAACTAGACAAAAAACTAAAGTGACAAAAAATCATAACACATGTTGGGAGCTTTTGCAATAGGCTGCCATCTAACATGGCCCCATTGGCAGAAAATGACCGGCCATATTTCATTAACCATAAAGCTTTTAATTAACAATATGAAAACAAGCCGTATCTATTTAAAAGAACATGTTCGATGATTTGAAAATCCTTCTGGATGTTGCCATCGTTTAAAATGACACTAATTTGCAGCTCTACTCATTAGCTGACGTCATTGTACAATACACAACATTGGGGCATTTATTGCAGGCACTTACAATTCATGTTGAAAAAAAGGGCTTCGGATGGACCATGGATGCATCAAGAAAATCAAAGTGAGAGGCTGTTTCCACAGAGTTTACTGACAGGTACACTATGGGAGGAGTAACTAGACCGTCACACCAAATCGGGCAAGAGGCGTAAAATGGGCCCTTCCCCATTTCCTACTCCCATTCCTCCAGTGCCCTTGCTCGGACCATTACTGTCTTCCAACTCTGCCTTCATTTGGATCTCAACTACACACCCGTAGAGCTTCGTGACTGCATGTTGCACAGGAGCAACACTATCACAACATCTGTCCACAGAGAGCGTCTGTGGTTGTGTCTCCACACACCGGTCGGTGGACAGCCTTCCAATGCCATTAAGCACGGATGGCAAATTGTTTTCTAGGAATCACTACTGCCTCCCTTTGTGTGCTCTCTTTGTGTGCTAGGGTTGCAGGGAGAACAGCACCTCAAAGCCAGCAGATTCCACACAAGAGTTAAATCAATTCCACACAGACGGGTTAAATAAGCTCTAATAAAATACTTTTTGGCACACAACTAATTGTATTTATTATTGCAACATTATCCATTAAGTGGACAATACACCAGTGTCACAGTACTAAGGGTGGGCAATTATTACTCATCAATATCCACTTCATGATAAATCTGTATGTGTCACTATGTTGTTGCACCTGTACCCATCAAGCACTTAACTAGAGCTTAGTTTACACGCGCCAGAAAATGATGTAATCACAGCCGGTGTGATTACATCACGCATTAACCAAATTTACAGGATATTCAACCTTCATTTCTTTATAATGCATGTAATACCTAACTTTTTTTAAAATTATTTTATTAATTGAGTCCTTCCATTTGCTTAGTTGTGGCTTGTTTCAGCGCCAAAACTCCTTAAAATTGTAGTTATATAAGAGAAAGACTACAATGCAGGTCCTGGAAGGAGTTATGTTGGAAAATCATATGACATTTTGTGACAAAACCCACAGTCCTTGTTTTATTAAAATATGCTTTGTTTAAAAAAAGGTTCTCATTCACTATAATGATATCTGGTTTGCCGTGTGCCTGATTCCATGTGAAGGACACATTAGGGAATTAGAAAAGTAGAGTATCTTCTGGTGGAAGTGCCGTAGAGAGACTGCAACAAAAAGCAGGACATGGTTGTATTTAAGACTTTGGAAGATACCCACTCGTTTGATCTGACTGTGATGACTGAAGCACCACAGTCGTCATTTAGGATTACATCTTGCTTGGACACCGTCAGTGACTTCATCAGGATTATTTTCTCAGACTTGACAAAGTTTCTCCAGAGCCACAAACGCTACAGATTGAGGAGTCCTAACCTTGACAATTCTTTTCAGTGCTGAGTCTGAATCTACAGCATGAGATCAAAACATTTAGATTATCTCTTTGCAAATACTTAGCAAACAGACAACAATAGATACAGAATGATGTGTTATTGCGTGTATGCAGCTGGACAGCAGAGAGCAGGGTCCTATACTGGGAATACTGGGAGCCCAGCTGCAGTAATTGATTTATGCTGCCACACCAGGGCTAAATGACTGGGATTAGTGGACTATGAACAAGGCCTATTTATTACTGGGATGCTCATGATTAGCTCGTTACTCAGCTCACTGAGGCTCATCTAGCCGCCTGTCACCGGGGAGGGGGCTGTGTGTGTGTGTGTGTGTGTGTGTGTGTGTGTCATCAAAGTATTACAGCGGCGAAGCCTGAGGAGTTAACAAAGCCATTCAAGAGGAGGCCTCCAGCATGCATTACAACCACGCACAAGGTGTGCTATCTAAATACACAGAGGCTCAGCCTCTCTGCTGCATCACGTATTCAAAATTGTCATTTATTTCAACACAGCACTACAACAAGATGGGAAAAGCACAAGCCATGTGTTATCTCTCACAGCCGAGCATTCACTGAGCTCTCACTGTGCCTCTGTGGTGGTGCTGAGGAAGAGGAAGGAAGTCAAATGTGGGGGAAATGAAGGGATGCCAGAACGAGAGGTGGCTTTCGGGTGTTGGGATTCTGGGCTCTGCATTTTACTGTTATGCTTCAGTGTGAACGAGGCGGTGGATCCTCAGCTACATGAAGGCTTCCCTGTGCATCGGCATCACACGTGGGGGGGCGTGGCCATAGGCATGACTTCGCCGCTGTGACATCACCGATAGGTTTTTGAAGAGCCGTCGTGAAGCTCAAAGTGGGCGGCTCCAGACGTCACCATCTTGGCAGTGATGGACACAGCCTAACTCGTAATGGAGCTGAGGCGGTGATGCAGGGCTAGCAGCCTGAGACCCCGCCCTCAATTATGCATATCTTTAAGCCCTAATACAATATGAACTGGTTACTTACATAAAAGTACACACTATAAAGTCGTCATGAAAACAGTGATATTAGCAAAAGAGACCAACAACGTTTTTTGTGCCAGACTGCATTTTAGCATGGGGGTCTACGATGATAGAGTCACTTTTGGAGTCAGCCTCAAGTGGCCATTTGAGGAACAGCACTTAAAACGATGTCTTCATTTCTCAGCACCAGAGGTGGTTGCATGACAAAGCCTCTATTTGATGCCCTGAGAATGATAACGGGATACATGCACACGCACACTCTGACATTTTATTTTCCCCGGTTGGATAAATAAGGAGTGTACATTGATTCGAATATATTCATTCTTTAAAATACAACTGGCAGTGCAGGCATGTCAGCAGCTTATACACCAATACACATCAGATATGATGAACATTATTATTTGGAGTGTTGTGTATTTGTATGTTTGTTCAGTGCGTGTCTGTATGTTCACATCAACTACAGTCATGTAGAGACCAGGGCTGGACCCACATGTAGGACTGAGGAGCCTCCATGTGCTTTTGGAGATGTTCAATGCACAATATGATGTAACTCAAAGTGCTCATATCACACACACACACACGCACAGACACACACACACACACACACACACACACAGTCTGGCTGTATTTATGGGGAAAGTAACTTTCATTCCATGTGATCCACGCTGCATTCAGGAACTCAGGAAATTTCAAAAACATTCAAGTAGACAGACTAAAGAACAATTAGACAGCTAAACATGTTGAATGACCTGTATGGACTTGTAATATAATGTAATAGTTGCCGAATGAAAAATAAAAGCTGCTCGGTTTTGTTTTCATGATTCATCATTTTTGAGTACAACGCACATAACTCAAGCATCAGGCTCTGCGGCGCCGTGCCAGCTGCTGCTACACTCCTTTGCACTGGGTGGCACAAGGACAGCGGCAGTGACAAATGGAGGATTGCTGCTGCTGTTGGTGATCTGCTTGTCAGCGATGATCTAACTCCAGCAGGCAGCTGGGAAGCAAATGTTAAACGCTCCCTACTCTCCTTGTCCCTTTAGGATTCTCCCACCTCACACTTGTTTGGCTGATAAGCTGCCAGGCGCTTGTCAAGGTCAGCAGTTATTTAGCCCCACCCCAGTATTACATGGCGGGTCCCTCAGAGGAGCTGAGCACACTGCCGGTGCTGATGTGGCCAATGCTGGCATCTGCTGGAGGAAAGGTGAAGTGCATTTCAGAGTTAATGTATGTTAGAATTCACTTACTGGAGTGTAATTACATGTGCAAAGTAAGTGCTTTTACTACTACCACTTTACTAAAGTATAGTGTTTTACTTTCACCTATTAGAGCTATATCTCAGAGAAACTATTCTACCGTTTAGTGCACCCCGTCTCTTTGACAGTAGTGATAACTCCCTCATCCCCATGCCTCCACACCTTCTTCATTGCGTGTTAGATGTTTGGTTAGATTCACACAGCTGAGAGACAGACAATGAAAAGGGATCTGAACCATGTCGATAGGGTGCGGAGCCCAGGAAGGGACATGGAGGAAGATAAGAATCAAAAGGTTGAAAGCAATGTAGTGTCTGTGCCGCCGTGCATCAGTCAAGTTGTGACCATCGTCTCGTGATGGCAATTCAAACGGTAATCCTTAAACCCTGCGATCCGTTTTCCTAAAGCTAAGCATTACCTTTGCTTTCAGCAAATACATACTTAGAAGTCCATGTTTTGTTAAAATCACTCAAACAGCTGACTCACACCTCCCCTAAGCTCAGTTTGTCAACACATTGTGAGCCAGGGCTCAGTGGTGAGCAGGGCCGTCCTTCAATCAGTGGATCGGCGGTTCGATCCCTGGCTCCACTAGTCCATGTTGATGTGTCCTTGGGCAAGACATTCAACCCCACGTTTCCCGTAGCTGTGCCTACGGTGTATGAATGTTAGTCAGGTGGTACCTTGCATGGTCATTTCACTTAGAAATGTGTGTGATGGTCTGGACCTTTGCACTAGGAAATGATTACTCTTCAGCCTGAAAGCGATTTACAAAAGTCTCTCATCACAGATTCATCCACATATGTATGCCTGCAGATGCTGCAGGCATGTCCTGAACTCAAGGAGCTGTTCATACAGTAGCACTAATTTAATGTCTTAATAGTGAAGATCAAACCCAGAACAGCATGCTAGGAACCTCTCCCTGGGGTTTGTACGCTGCATCGCTGCGGTTGTTTCCACGGTGCCAAACTGACCAAGAAGCTGTTTTAGTTTTTTAACACATTAAGTTTGTGGCATCTCAGTGTGGCCAAAGACAACCCCATGTAACAGCAATGTGCCGGTTTGAATCTGTGCCAGGGCCTTTGGTGCAAGTCAGACATGTTCCCCGTCAGATGTCCGAACCGTCTCAAATGGCTTCTCTTGATTTGTTACCAAGTTTTGTCTGACCTTTTAAGTGTGAGGTACTCATTTTCTGCTTTATAATTGTTGTGGAAATCCTAAAAAGGTCAGAACATCAAACGCCTCATGTCTGGGTTTGGACTCTTTTCTCTCTTGCCGACACAAACACTTAAAGCAGCGCTTCTCAAAAATGTTCTGCCACGCCCCACTTTGGAGGAACACAAATGTTCATTTCTTTTATAAAGAATAGAATAAAGAAAATTGAAATCACTTTCAAGTAAGCCAGATTCCTCCATCAGACAATGCAAATAAAGTTCTATCTGTGCAAAAACATTACTAATATTTAGTTGCTACTAAATAGCTTATTGTGGAAAACAATAAGCTATTTTTTGCAGAACAGAGTGTGAGCCGTCACGGTTTCAGTTTCAGTATTAGTGGCTTCAATGAGCTGCTTTCCTCTACAAATCTTTTTAAAACAGAGTTGCAGGCTTAATACTGAGTTAAGCTCAATGTTGAGCTTAGGCCTGTATTCTGGTCCAGGCTCTGATCATCTTACACCTTGACTACTGTAACTCTACCTGCAGGTCTACCTGCTAGTGCCATCGACCTCTGCAGCTCATCCAGAATGCAGCAGCTCCACTGGTCTTTAACTAAATTTACCCACACTACTGTGGTTACCGGTGGTCGCCTGCATCCATTTCAACGCACCGTGCTGCGAACAGATCGGGTCCAGGACGTGGTCAGGCCTCACACCCAGCTAGTTCACTCCGCTCGGCTTCTGCCAATCAGCTTGTAGCTCCGTCACTGAGCTTAAACACTCAAAGTCAGACTGTTTGCTGTCCTGCTCCTCATTGGTGGAATGAGCTCCCCAATGACATCAGGACCGCAGGAAGGCTCTACATCTTCCGCCGCAAACTAATCTCCAACTATGCCGTAAAAAAAAAAAAAAGGGGCACTTTTCTTGTTGTTCTGAGTTTGTACTCATGTTTGAATGCAGTTATTCCAAGTCGCTTTGGATCAAAGTGTCTGCTAAAGGTAATGTAATTAATGTAAACCCCCAGGTGAACCACACTTTCCAGACTAAACCATGTTTATTATCGTCTTACTTTCCCCTAAATACACCTTTATTTGACCGGGAACACTAAAGTAAGGACTTCTTTCATGGGTCTCCTAATACATATGGTACTATAGGATTTCTAATAGTGTGGTCTGTTTATTTTGTGTTGCAGGAAACTTCCACCTAGGCAAAGGTTTCCCTGCCTATCACTGAGCCTTGGCTCACCATGCTGGTTAAGATCCCAGTACTAGACAACACACAACATAGGCTGACATTAATAGCTGCTTCACCTAAAAAGGACATATTTGCATTAAGTAGCCACCGTGGGCTGCCTTGAACCTCCGACAAAGAAAGTTTGAGTTACAAGCGTCACGGTAAACCAAAAAGAGGGTCCACCTGCAAAATGCATTTAAAGTTTCTGTTTAAAAGGCTCACACTCGTCACGATCGTATGTGTAATACAAGTCTCCAGCATCCAGTCGTATGCTCAGCACCTTTTTAGTTTGTTTTTTTAGATTGTAGCCTTTTAAATCTCTATATATTTGCAGCAAACAACCCTCAACCACCCAGCTCCTAACCTTGCCCATAGGCTTCAGTCAGGGCCCACATGCATTATTCATGTGAGCCAAGTGAGGTACATTTAATTTCCCAATCATCTGCTGGCATGGCTTGTAATGATATGTTAATAGGAGAGAAGCATGAACTCCCTGAAAGGGGGAGAGGAGGAGGCAGAAAATGGCAAGATAGACGCGAGGCGTTTAGGATTGCAGGATCAATCCAGAGATAAGGACTTATCTCCATCACCCAGCACTCACTCGTGTTTTTGCTCTCGTTTGGCTTTTATTTATGTGCATATCATTTTCTCACATTCTTTTGTCTTGTAATCTGCCACATCAGCACTGGACTGCAGGGGGCATCTGGAAAGACAAAAGGCCCTTTCAACCACAATACTGTCGCAAAGAAGGTCCCCGGTTGCGTTGGATTTGCTGGTTCACAGTAAAACAAACACATCGCATGTTGCTGCTCCAGTCTGCTTTCAGACGCCGGCATCACCGGAAAAAGAGACCCATCGTGTAAAAAGAAGAACAAAAACCGCGTCGCCGTCTGATGCATGTTATACATCAGACGACGCTGTTGCTTGCTGGCAGCAGCTTGTCTCTGTCCACGCAGTCCCTGTTATACGACGTTCATCTCGTCCGCTGATCTGAGTGCTTTATTCTTTAATACTGATGATCTGAATGTGAATGAATCAGGATGATGAAGATGAAAAGAGGGAGGACATCTCAGCAAAACAATGATCCCAAACACACAGTCATCTGGTTTCAGAGAATGAAAATACATCTTCTAGAATGGACCAGCAAAATCAGCTGACTGGAATCCAAGGGAAAAGATGGAGAGAGCTAAAGATCAGAGTTCCCATGGAAGCTTCAAGATTTGAAGACGTTTGTGTGGAAGAATGGGTCAAAATCACCCCTCAGCAGCGTCGGAAATACAGAGGACGAAGGGCAAAACTGCCCCTAAGAAATATAATTTTGCCCCTGATATCACCAGGAGAGGGGCAAAAAAATGCGCCCATAATTTCCTCTAATAATTATGATCATTTAATGAAATTAGAAATGGCTCTGGTTTTTCCCTTTGTGTAGAACGACACAGTCTTTGACCTCACGCTAGACTCATTATGGTTTTGTGAAGTTTGATAAAAAGGAGAATAAATCGATCAAATGACAGAAATGGAATCAGCAGAGTGGAGAAAGGGCCCGTAACGTGGCCCCGGATAGAAGAGGCACTACGAACACCACGCAACACACATGGCCTTCACTTACACAACTCACAACAGAACGGCTACTACACCACTTAGCACATACTCAGTAATGTGTGGACAGCGGATACCTTGGCTACACATGCACGTTGTGGGGAGTGTAACATGAATTACGTAAACACAGGGTTAGACAATTGTACGTTTAGTCTGATATTTAATTGCTGTCTCAAGTGTAGGGACGTGGCTGTGTGGTTGGAGAGTTGACTAAAGTTATGAGGAAAACCCACAACGTGCTGGAATCATTTATTCCTGATCACACACCCACGGCACTTACACCAGTGAAACCCGTATCTTCATCACAGCGTCCATCAAATGTAAAGAACCGGACTCGGTCATCTCTGTTCAGACATAAGAATACAGTGCAGGACAAAGACACAGAACCAGTGTGGAGCTGCCTGTCCTCTAGAATGAGGAGGAGAGCCTCCTCTGGATGAAACCCACCATGCATTCATTCTAATCAGCATGTGTAGCCAGGCTTGACCAGCAGGGCTCCAGGGGCAGCACAGTGTGTGTGTGTGTGTGTGTGTGTGTGTGTTACACAAGGCCAGCCATGCTGAACCATGCTCTTCAGGCTCCCTGTTAGAGGGAGCAGGTGGTCTCTGACCTTCAGCAGCAGCCTCCTGACTGCGCTGGCCTTTGAACAAACGCCAGCACAAGTCACTCAGTGCACCCTGGCTGACATTCACTGTGATTACCTTCATCCTACTAATGGGATTCCCCCTACACGTATGATCCCGTTTTGCAGGTTTAACTATGATGCAATTTGATGTTCACACAATATTGCATGCTGCTGACTGTCATGTCTACTAGAGGTTAATCTCAATCTCTGTTTTGACTTCCTGGGCTGAAGCCGTAGAGGTGCAGTGCATCCTCAGCGCTCTCGTCTCGCGGGTTTCCAGCTCTGGAAACAGTGGAACAGATGTTGCACAGTTTCCAGCTCTGGAAACAGTGGAACAGATGTTGCACAGTCTATGAAAGCTTGTGATGCATCGCTAGTCCACTCGCAATGAAGAACCAGTGTTTCTGCTGGTCCGAGAGGCAGTGCCCCGTGAGCAGACTACCATACACATCATCAGACATGGTACATACAGTTGTACAAACTGGCCACAATATGAGTTAACATGGCTGGTAAGAGCGGTTTCCTTTACGTAATCTAAAGCTGGAGTAAACTCTCTCCGCCTGATCAGTGACTAGTCCTGCATCCAGAAACAAAGAAGAAACAAATCCAGGAAGAATTGTGTATTCCCATCTAGCCTGTATCCCAGTGAGTGAGGGATACGCTATTGTTTCAACACTGAACATTTTAATAAAGTATCGCAATAAATAATAACAAATAAATACTATACAGATATAGAACATAGACACTGTTCATCTAAACTGTATTTCAGTATGCCTCCCCCTGCCCCAAACACCAAACTTGAATAGTTTTAAACTGCAGAGGACTTACTCATAGTTTATAGTTCAGTGGCCTCTGGAGCACCAGTGCCAAGAGTCCCATACAGCCCCATCCATCTGTGTTTGGATTGGGACTTACATGAATGTAATCCAAACACATCCCGACAATAATCAGAAGGCTTCTCTGTGTCAGCTGGATGTCTAATGAAGCAACAGCATGCAAACAAATTCAATCATCAATGTGGAAGTGATGCTATTGTAATGCTGGGTAAACAGCTCGATTCTGCTGCACATGTTTTCTCTTATTCCCTGTTTGCGGGTCACTCGGTTCACACTGGCGGGTGTCACACAGAGGATGTCTAATGTGTTTAGCTTGTAAAGCCCCTTGAGGCAAATTTGAGCTACACAAATTAAATAGAAAATGTTCTTTGCGACTTGGTTTACTGGGATGGAACAAGAGGAATCATCTCCTAGAGCTGGGGCCTGTTCGTCCAGCTCCTTTCCCCTGGCTGCTGACTGAGGGCCTCATTGACAAAGGGTTCTCCTACCTTGGACGTGAGCGCCCAGTACTCCTCTGTGTCGCATTCCACATGTTTGAAAGCAGTCAGATAATCCAAACTGATGACCACCGTCTGCAGACAACAGAGAAGGGACATGTAGAGAACTGAGGAGGCAACAGGTACACTGTTCTTTGAAAACCACCAACAGTCTGAAAATGAGCTAAAGCAAATTGAAGTTTGGTGACAGACAGACAGACAGACAGATTTAAAATCCAACAGCCTTTTCCTCCTGTCAAACAAAAACATTGACTTTCCTCCCTATCCTGTAGAAATGATTATCTCATCAGTCGATAGCTGATCTTGTAAAAGCAACTTTCTCCGCAGCCGGTCCCGGCTGCACGGCTCACCTGGTGGTGATCTCGCCATTGAAAGACAATGAAATGAGAGCGCTGCTGTCTGAAGAAACGTTATATTTCTACATGAATTCAGGAACGGGCAAGTTAAAACCAATTTAACATTGTGTTTAAATGTTCATAGTAGGTGACACACTGTGAAGAGCACCACATGGTACTGTGTTCACAGTTGCTCTACTGCTGCCACACTGCGCTGCTCTGGATAACGCGACTGCATTCCAGCAGCACTCAGAATTCACCAGAGGTCTAGTTTGCACCAGAGTGCTTCGGCGCTCTGAGTGAATATTCACTAACATAACCAAAACACCTGAAAACCTGCCTTAAGGCCCAAAATTCCCGACTTAACCCACTAATCTTAGTTTGTGAGGCAGGCCCCTGGTTGCAAAAACGGACAGCATGTCAAACATAATCAAGAGAAACACATGAATGGTCAATCCCCAAATAAAGACCCTGAGGCGGAGGTGTGCAGTAACTCACGGTGGCTGCGGCTCGTCCAAAGCGGATGACGCTCAGGTCGTTGAGGTTCAGCGGTCTGTTGTACAGGTAGAACCCAGAGGAGGCCAACACTGCCGTGGCCAGAGAGGAGACTTTGAGGAGGTGACCAGCCATCAGAGCAACTACAGAAAGGAAGGATGAACATCGCCACACAACACAAAGTGACAGGACATGAAAAGGGAAATGTGCCAAATAGAAGCAGGTGAGTGCATCACCGTTCACTCGGACCTAGCACCACGCCAACATCGAAGGTTGCGTTTACAAACTGCACATAAGTAACATTATTTTCAAAATGTTGCTTAAAAACCCTGTCATTCACCCTGTCATTCGCCCTGTCATTCACCCTGTCATTCATGCCAAGTATGGTCTAAAACAGCTTGCTAAACATAACTGTGTCACTGGGGTCAATTTAGTTTACTGCCAATCCCGTGAATATGCTGTATGAAGGTATAGCAGTCATAAAAGTCACGGTACCTGAAGGCAACGTGGTTGAGGCTGGTTCTCAGCCTTCGTTGTTAAGCTGTCACGTGATGAGACTGAACCTGAAAAAAAACGATCTGAATCTGAAAAAAGTTTTGAACCTGAAAAAAAGAGATTCGAAACTGTAAAATTAAAGAGTGAAAGTTGAAAATATAAAATTGTTACTGAAAACTGAATAAAATCTTATTTTTCAAACTTGATTTTTCAGGTTCAAATCTTATTTTCAAATGAACAATACATATGAACTGGGTTTAGCCCCTTTAAACAAGTTCGACATTTCAACTTATAGATTTGGCAATGAACAGTCTTCTTGTTTGTTCCTAATTGTTCCTAATTGTTCCTAATTGCACAGGATACGTCGTAGACATCACCAGAAGCCTCTCTTCAAGCTTCCGGAGACCTCCGTGGATGAACGCGTTTCCGGTGACGGACCGCCACGGGACGTCACCCGTTACGTCACTTGATCATGTGCTCCAACAACTTGTATAACATGACATGCGCAGACTGACGGACTGTTACAGCCGCGTGTGAAGCGTGTCACAAACACGGCCCCTTCATGAGAAACCTCTCGGAGGCGAGCTTACCGGGGAGGCGGGCAGCGGCTCGTCCGGGAGCACGCGCGCTACCTTCGGCCTGACCTCACGGGCTGTGTGCGCCTGAAGCGAAGGATTCTGGGTAACGTAGTGCCGCAAGAGACGAAGACTGCTACGTTCAGATTTGCTCCCGACACTCGAATAAACAGGAAGTCAAATAAAGAGTTACTTCCTGTTCGAGAAACACGTTGCTGCTCGACGTGTTCTATAAATGAGCGGGATCAGTATCAAGCTCTCAAGGTTTTAAGACAGGTAAGAGTGACATATCCGCCCGCGCCTCCGTATGCCCACAGACCAGCCCCCTGCCCCATATTATTATTATTATTAGCTTCATTTTCATTGGTTGCTGGATTACATTTCACCCAGATACAACAGATACGTTTTTCTGATTGGCTATTCGTGTCGCCCATTTCTTTTTTTTGATTGGCTGATGAGTCCAGGGGACTCGGGGAGACGTGCTTGATTCCTCCATGGTGAGGGCAGCGACCAGGTCATGTTAGCGCTGCGGCACATTAAATAGCCTAGAGTTTAATTTCAGCGTGAGAAATACGATGTGTGGCGGGAGGGCGGGACTTAAGACCGAAATGCGTGACACTTGAGAGCCCTGACCTCACCTCCAGAGCCAGGAGGCGGGCTGCAGAGATCCCTGCAGACTCCTCACAGCCTGGACACACGCGGTTCTCCTCCTCCCCCCCGGGGGGCGCTGTGGAGCACTGTGCGCTGTGGAGCACTGTGCGCTATGGAGCACTGTGCGCTGTGGAGCACTGTGCGCTATGGAGCACTGTGCGCTGTGGAGCACTGTGCGCTGTGGAGCACTGTGCGCTATGGAGCACTGTGCGCTATGGAGTCAAATGACATGTAAGTGTACACACACGGGCAATAAAGCTGATTCTGATCCTGGTTTTGAACTACACAAGGTATGGTTTTAGATAAAACCTTCACTGCACATTGGGATCGGGCCCTGAACCCTCTATGAACCCTCTATGAGCCCTCTATGAACCCTCTATGAGCCCTCTATGAACCCTCTATGAACCCTCTATGAGACCTCTATGAACCCTCTATGAACCCTCTATGAGACCTCTATGAACCCTCTATGAGCCCTCTATGAACCCTCTATGAGCCCTCTATGAACCCTCTATGAGCCCTCTATGAGCCCTCTATGAACACTCTGAGCCCTCTATGAACCCTCTATGAGCCCTCTATGAGCCCTCTATGAACACTCTGAGCCCTCTATGAGCCCTCTATGAACCCTCTATGAGCCCTCTATGAACCCTCTATGAACCCTCTATGAGCCCTCTATGAACCCTCTATGAGCCCTCTATGAACCCTCTATGAGCCCTCTATGAGCCCTCTATGAACACTCTGAGCCCTCTATGAACCCTCTATGAGCCCTCTATGAACCCTCTATGAGCCCTCTATGAGCCCTCTATGAACACTATGAGCCCTCTATGAGCCCTCTATGAACCCTCTATGAGCCCTCTATGAACCCTCTATGAGACCTCTATGAACCCTCTATGAGACCTCTATGAACCCTCTACGTGAATCAGCATTAGATGCCGACTTTGAAGGGAAAGGAAAGGAGATAATGCCGACCCACAATCCCTTGCAGGGGCAACATTTAAAGTGACTCACCATTGGAAATGTTTTGGTGGAGTGAACTTTCAACAATCTGTTAAACCTGCTGGTAATCTACAAACGTTACATTGCTGTTGCTGAAAACTGCTGTAAAGGGATCAAACTGCTGTAAAGTGATCAAACTGTAAAGTGATCAAACTGCTGTAAAGTGATCAAACTGCTGTAAAGTGATCAAACAGCTGTAAAGTGATCAAACTGCTGTAAAGTGATCAAACAGCTGTAAAGTGATCAGACTGCTGTAAAGTGATCAAACTGCTGTAAAGTGATCAGACTGCTGTAAAGTGATCACACTGCTGTAAAGTGATCAAAGTGACATGTAATATTCTCTCTGGTGTTGTTCTGCAGCCTCTGCCCTCATCATTGTCTGACTTCAGTTCCAGAAGCTTGGTGAGAGGGTGGAAGTGGACGAGCTCTTCAGTGGAGAGGAGGGCAGCCATGCTGGTCCCTCTTGTCTGAGTCATGATGATCATCTTCTTAATCAACTATTTTGTCACATTACAATAAAACGCTATCAAGTCAACACTTCCAGGTCACCCTGAGTTGTGTGGTGTTTCATGAACTGTTGTCTTCATATTCTTATGATCAGATTATAACCATAACAACACAAGGGATATGAGACATTGCTAGTGGGAGAACGTATTTAATTCAGCATGTTTGAAACTGAACAAAGAGACAGTTTAGTAGCTTTGTACTCTGAAAAATACCTTGGTTTCACTTTTAACCGGGTTGTTTATGTTGTTAATGTATTGCTATAGTATTACTTTATTAACAACGCGGTAGATACTATAAACCGCGTTGTTTGTTGTTAATAAAGTAATACTATAAACCGGTGCTTTTTTGTAGTCCATCTCCCTAACATTGTAGTTTCACCGCTGCAGACTGACGACACCAACATCCCCTGCCGTCGCGTCAGAACTACATCATTAGTGAAAGATTCTCTAAATCTATCTGTATTAGTTTGTTCAGATTTTGACCTTTTCCAGCTATGTTGTTCTTTTTATTAATAAGTATTTTTCTGCGCATATATTGAGAGTAACAAAAAGTAAATGTGCTGGCCGAAGGGATCACAAGGTCCCCGTAATGCCCCTGGGGTGTGTTGAAGGACGCTTTGCCCTCATCCCCTCTCCGATCCAGACCAGGCGGTAGAGGTGGAGCTTGGAGAAGATGAAGGTTCCTTGGAGGAACTCGAAGGCGGCCGTGATGAGTGGCCAGGGACCGGTTCTTCACAGCGATCTCATTCAAGCTCTGGTCGTCGATGCAATGTCTGAGGGTCCTTCTCCTCTACGAAGAAGAAGAATCCAGCGGGAGACGAGGAGGAGATGAGACTGGCAACCAGGGAGTCGTTGATGTATTGGTCCATGGCCTCTCTTTCAGGGCAGACGGGAAGTCGAGGCGTTCTGCAGGTGGGAACGTACTCGGGCGGAGGCACAATCATAACGTGTTGAATAGCTCCTTGAAGTCCAAGTGCAGTCGCTGTGGGGTTGTGTCGACGCAGCCAGGGGCATCCCAGAATAAGTGGAATCCGAGGGGTTTGCAGGATATGGAAGCTGACGGTCTCGTGGCGGTTGCCGGACACATGCATGTGGACCGGGGCGGTTCGACGTGTCTCCATCCCCAGGAGATGACCGTCAAGGCTGCTGGCTGGACAGACTGAGGAAGACGTACCCGGTCGATCCCCAACTGTCCCGCGAGTCCTTCGTCCATGATGCGCGCATCGGCTCCAGAATCTAGAGAGGTGGAAATAGTCTGGGGGCCCCAGGTAGCAGTAGCTTGTCCTGGAAGAACTGATTATACAACCTTTTTACAGTCGCGCCAAGACACAAATCGATACAGATGAGTATAGAACGTAACATATCAGCAAAAACTAAAGCGAGAATAGAATAAAAATAGAAATTATACAAGAGCATTTGGGGACAAACGACACGGTAAGATGTAGTGCGATTGATAGCAGCAAAGTCAACAAAGCTATGTAGACAGTGTCAGGTTAATATATATGATTAAACAACGGTACTCTGTTTTTCTGGATTCATATAATAGAATAGTGTCAATGCAACATATTGACATGATATAGTCCATGTTACATTATGATATGAGACGTGTAGCATAGCAATATACGCTAGGGGTTAATAAAGCTTTCTAATCTAACCTCGAGTCAAACCACTAAATAAAATACGGTAAAAGTGTTTCTTCAACAACATAACACACAATGGATCCCAACACTGTTTTTATTGCTTCACACTGGAGACGAATGAAAGATCAGGGAATGATAATGTTGGCATTAACCTTCCATTTGCTGTTGATGTGTAGAGTGTGACAGGACACTTACAGGAAGTACAACACTTTACTGACAATATGACTGCTACTACTACTGCACAGCGCAATAGAACTGTGGTAATCATGGTGAGGCATACTTCAGAATGGAAACATATACACCAACCCTGGTATAAATGTCCAGGAGCAAACAGTCCAGTGAGCCGGTCAATAACAAGAGTCAGTCTTGTCCACACAGCAGCGCCACAGAGCTTCAGTCATGGTCACTGTCTCTGTTTGACCTCTGCCCTGCAAATGGACGTCTGTTTCTCTGAACCTGCAGCTGAAAACAAACAGGGAAATCCATAGAGGAAGATATGAATGATATTGAAGCAATGGATACACACTTAACAGAAACATCTAGAGAACTAGAAATATCTGTCATGTCAGAGGTCAGACATGAAACTGATGGCAAGGACATACTTCATAAACTGCTATGGTTTCATGGAGCAAGAGAACCTATCGAGTTGTGACACCATCATTATGTTTACCTTCGCTCCCTCCAGCATGTGTGGGTCTTTCTGCAGTGCATTGTTCAGTCCCTCCTCTGTGCTGAAGCCCACCCAGCAGAAGCCTCTGTGGAAGCCCGTGTCTTTGTCCTGGGGCAACACACAAGCAACGTATGCACCACTGTTCAGCTTTGGCAGAAAGAGTCATTCAGTCACTTTAATGCTGACAACTTACAAATGGAAGAAGACACTTCTTCACGGGGCCGAACTGCCCGAAGTACTCCCTCATCTCCTCTGCAAAACAAACAGGGACACGTCATGTTCTCCAGCACGACCCTACAGCGACACTTCCGGCTCAACACACGATGGAGCTTCTGACCAAGGAGTCCGCGCGTGTGTATCTGACCCGAACCAGTAGACCTCCGTGAAGGTTACACTGTGTTCTTCATGCACCTTCGTGAAGGTTACACTGTGCACCTTCGTGAAGGTTACACTGTGTTCTTCATGCACCTTCGTGAAGGTTACACTGTGTTCTTCGTGCACCTTCGTGAAGGTTACACTGTGTTCTTCATGCACCTTCGTGAAGGTTACACTGTGTTCTTGGTGCACCTTCGTGAAGGTTACACTGTGTTCTTGGTGCACCTCCGTGAAGGTCACATGTTCTCTCAGAGCTGCTGCAGTACTTTTACAAGGGTACCTAGTCCCCCGGAAACGCTGTATGATGCATCACGCCACCTCCATCCCGTCTCGTGCACAGGGGGTTAGCTGAGCTAGCTAAGCTAGCTCAGGTGACCCAACATGGCGGACGTATCGCGCTACCACTACATAGTCATGCTTCTTTAACCATGTCATTCATAGACTTACTGCCGGCTGTAGTCCATGGTATTTTAGACACGAAGACCTCGAACGCTTTCTTGGACGGCGCCGCCATGTTTCGCTTCGTGTTCTTCTTCTTTCACTGAATAGTAGGCTACAGAGCGACGTGAAGGGTGCATGGCGCCCCCCCTGTCCCGACGAGGAACACCATGTGGAGAGAGAGAGAGAGAGAGAGAGGGAGAGAGAGGGAGAGAGAGAGAGAGAGAGACAGGCAGGGAGAGAGAGAGAGAGAGACAGGGAGGGAGAGAGAGAGAGAGACAGGGAGGGGGAGAGGGGGAGAGATAGAGAGAGAGGCGGAGAGAGAGAGAGAGAGAGAAACAAAGCATAAAATAAAAATAAAAAGAGGACACTAAGGCACAAACTCTGATTGTGTAATTATTTAATTAATTAATTGTGTAATTGTGTAACTGCCCAGTGGTGAGCAGGGTCGTCCTTCAATGAGCGGATCGGCGGTTTGACCCCGGGTTTGATTGTTAGCCCTATGTCAATGTGTCCTTGGGCAAGACGCGTGTGAATGTATGTGAATGTTCCCAAAACAATGACCCCCTAACCACTCATACTCGACCTCAGTGGAAGACGTCACGGGGTCAAGGAAAGATGGGAAGGAGACTTTATGAGGAGTTAGGAGAAGACAACCGCAGTGTTTAGAGTATCAGACTCCACTTTCACTGATGACGTGTATGACGCGACGGCAGGCGATGTTCGTCACGTCAGTCTGCAGCGGCGAAACTACAATGTTCAGGAGATGGACTACAAAAAAAGATCATTTTAGATACTTCGTCTGTGTTCTTATACAGGAGTGTTGTGTCATTACAACATAAACAACCCGGTTCATAGAATTATTTTATTAATAAGGTTGAAATAGCCCCATGTGGGTGTGGACGACGCCATCATCTACCTGCTGCAACGAGCTCAGTCGCACCTGGATGGAACCGGTGTCTCTGTGAGAGTCACTTTCTTTGACTTCTCCAGTGCATTTAACACCATCCAACCACTGCTACTGGGTGAGAAGCTGCGGGTGGTGGGGGTAGACTCGTCCACCCTCTCCTGGATCACTGACTACATCACAGGCAGACCACAGTTTGTCAGACTGGGCCGTGTGCTGTCTAAAATGGTGGTCAGTGATGCTGGAGCCCCACAGGGAACTGTTCTGTCTCCCTTCCTGTTCACCCTGTACACCACTGACTTCCAGTACAACACAGTCATGCCATCTGCAGAAGTTCTCTGATGACTCTGCAGTGGCCGGGTGTATTAGGGATGAACGGGAGGAGGAGTACAGGGCAGTGGTGAGGGACTTTGTGGAGTGGGCCGGTGAGAATCACCTGCTTCTGAACGTGGCCAAGACCAGAGAGATGGTGGTGGACTTCAGGAGGAAGACGACGGCTCCTAGTCCTCTGAGTGTTCTGGGAGAGGACGTGGACATAGTGGAGGAGTACAGGTACCTGGTGTCTCCATCACAAGGTGGAGGAGTACAGGTACCTGGTGTCTCCATCACATGGAGGAGTACAGGTACCTGGTGTCTCCATCACAAGGTGGTGGAGGAGTACAGGTACCTGGTGTCTCCATCACATGGTGGAGGAGTACAGGTACCTGGTGTCTCATCACATGGTGGAGGAGTACAGGTACCTGGTGTCTCCATCACAAGGTGGAGGAGTACAGGTACCTGGTGTCTCCATCACATGGTGGAGGAGTACAGGTACCTGGTGTCTCCATCACATGGTGGAGGAGTACAGGTACCTGGTGTCTCATCACATGGTGGAGGAGTACAGGTACCTGGTGTCTCATCACATGGTGGAGGAGTACAGGTACCTGGTGTCTCATCACATGGTGGAGGAGTACAGGTACCTGGTGTCTCCATCACATGGAGGAGTACAGGTACCTGGTGTCTCATCACATGGAGGAGTACAGGTACCTGGTGTCTCATCACATAGTGGAGGAGTACAGGTACCTGGTGTTTCCATCGACAGCCGACTGAACTGGAAGGCCAACATCAACGCTGTCTACAAGAAGGGGATGAGTCGCTCATTAAAGCTTATTTTAATTTAATTTGTAATGTATTGTTTTGTAAAGAGACAGGTAACAGGTGCACACTCCAATCCACTGGGTGGCGGTAGTGCACCTTTTGTTGGAGCCCATCCGCCATGAAACTTAAAAGAAGAAGAGATCGACGTCATGGCCAAGATGGCAGCCTACGCGGTGGAGAGTGGCGAAGATGCATTTAGAAAAATATTCAAGTTTTACAAAAGAAGAAACCCTCCACCAGATTTCAGTGACGTCATTGACTTCTCCAGAAGTGCACCGAGTGACCAGGTGAGAGCAGCGGACCACTGCGCTGCAGAAAAGAGTCTTTAGATACCGGAGACCTGGAATCACACACGGTGGATTCAAGGTGGCTTTGAAGCAGTATTTTAAAGAGACATGGAGGTGTGCAACAGCTCAGCTGCATCCTGAACGTCCCTGACACAGACGGGTGGCAGCAGCAGAGCCAGGCTCGTTCCTGCTGCGTCTCACTGTCCTTGCCTGTGGTTGACAGGTCATCCCGGCTCTCCTGGACCCGGGTGCAGTGAGCGACGAGGAGGCGGCCAGGGTGGGCTTACGGCCGGTCAGAGACTGGAGAGCCTTCGGCCTGCCGGGCTACCCAGGTACACGCAGGACCCGTGGAGAGACGGGCAGTTCAAATCTCACTCGAATACCAAGAGTTCAACACAATCTTAGACCAAAACTAGACACTATATTTTCTTGGATAAGAATACAGATGCAAAGAAAATGCAACATAAAGTAAGATTTAGTTTCACCAAGAACCCCCAACTTATTTACTGGGCATCTTCTTTCATGATGGCGTCCCACCACAGTGCTCCAGTGAGGCCACATGTATGAGAACCAGTTCATTTGACCCAGTACTGAACGGCTTTGTGATTGGCAGGGTTCATGTTCATCACCAACCCATTCCTACTGGGCTCCAAACCCTTCTGGGTCCGGCAGTGTCTGAAGACCTACCCTCAGAAGCCCAACGTCTGCAACCTGGACATGCACATGTCTCCCTCTGACACCCAGGACATTTGGGACAAGAGTGTCGGTGGCCTCAGGTGAGCTGTTTCTGACTGAATGTGAGCTGAACCTGGGCCAGTTCACTGTTGAAGGATTTCAGGTCGAGCAGGAGGAAGTGCTTGCCTAACTCCGGCCTATTCGTTCTCTTTTGATCAAGCCTGACTATCAGTTTCCCTCTGCTTCCAGTTTTTGTGCTAAGTTCATATCTTCTGATCTCAGAGATAACGATGATGCTTATGTAGAAGTGAAACAAGCGGGAGGAAATCTGCCCGATGTTCCTCCCGCTTGAGTTCACCTGATTCTACCGTTTCATTATCAGCCTGCTGTCGACATGCAGCCGTGATGGTCACAGGTCTGTTGGCATCGGCATGTCACGCAACCTCTCAGTCAAATGTCTTAACTTTGTTTTAGTTTCGTGGAGCAAAAGACCAAGAAAAGCTGTTGACATTTCACCAGCTCAGTCCCAGCGCACTGCATTCCTTTAGTGAAGAAGGCTCAAACGCTAGGCTTTACATAGTAAGAAGCTACTTTGACTGCAGATGAGGTCGTCTTACACGGGAACTCCACCGATGTGCACAGGTGAACTATTGCACACCTGCGGTAACAGAAGCCTTCTGTGTGTTGGACCGGAGCTGTAGCGTCTGATATGAACAAGAGAAGGGAATGCAGGGCATAGGAAAGGTATCTCTGCTTGTGTTGCAGCAATGCATCCGTCCACCGCGTGGCAGACCATGGCACTAAAGGCCCAGGGACTGTCGTGGTTCCCAGCCAGCCGCTTCATGCCCTGTTTGATCCCCACAGTCACAACCAAAGACAACCAAAGACTCTGCTGGACCGGCTTCGCTGGGTCACTCTCGGGTATCACTACAACTGGGATACCAAGGTAACCCGCCGGCTTTGGGAGAGGATCTGTGGGAGGATTTGATTAATATGCAGAAAAGAATACAAATATTAGGGTATGTCATACTTTCTCGTGAACGATTGAAGGCTATTGCAAGACAGTGATGGTTGGGATGTAGCACACAGTCAGAAGGACTGCACACTCATGTTACAGTGTGCACAGCTTCTGTTGCATTTCTGTCTCATCTGTCTGTAATACTGGCCTCAGAATAAAAATGGAGAATAGAGTGAAATGGAAGGAACAAAGGCTTTTAAAGTCAGCTGCATCCTGTACAGTGGTGCTGTACTCCTTCATCCTTAATGCATATTGTTAACAGGTGTATGTGATAAAGGCCACCAGGACTATCTAGACACATCAACTGGGGCAAATTTAAGGATCCCTTACTTTTTGAAATGATGCTTTTATTTTTTAAAGATGTGGCCAAAGGTCCTGTAGTTGTTGCCAAGAGAGACACGTTAGTAAAAGATGATGGAAGGAAATGGTCCAGTCTGTGAAAACATTTCCTGTCCTTCTGCTTTTCTTTTCCTTTGTTGTTCCATTCACAGACTTACTCTGCCAGCCACTACACTCCTTTCCCCGCTGATCTCCACTCGCTGTCCTTCCACATAACATCGGCCTGTGGGTTCCCGGGCTTCAACCCACAGGCGGGGATCCTCAACTACTACCGGTCTGACTCCTCTCTGGGAATCCATGTCGATGAATCGGAACTCGATCACAGCCGACCGCTGCTGTCCTTCAGGTGAGCGGGGAGAATAAATCACTTTAGTTTCTAGAAGGCAGAGCGCTGATTTGTTATGTTTTATTTATTATTTCTAACAGTAGTTCAGGGTGTTGCAACGTGGGGCAGAACAGCTCTTCATTGCCAGGTTAACTCCAGACCCTCACTGGGCATCTTGTTGTCTTTTCTGATAGTTTTGGGAAGTCGGCTATCTTCCTTTTGGGAGGCACCCGCCGACAGGACCCCCCCACTGCTATGTACATGCACAGTGGAGACGTGATGGTGATGTCGGGACAGAGCCGCCTCCTTTACCATGCGGTCCCACGCATCGTCGCGGCGCCCCAGGGCCATCCGGCGCTGGAGGCTTCCGGCTCGTCCCGACACGGCTCCGTGGTGGAGCCGCTGTCGGAGCAGGACTGGGCCGTGTGCTCCAGGTACAGCCACAGCTCCAGGGTGAATGTGACTGTCAGGCAGGTGCTGGCGCCTGGACAGAGCTTCCCAGAAACCCCCTCTTCTCACTAAAGGACCGATTTGACCAGACAGACGACAGAGTGGGAAGAGCAGGAAGAGGAGGAGCTGCGACTCTGTTGATGCTGTGGAGACATGACACGGACCTCCTGTTGTCACACTCGCACCACAGTGGTATTTCATGCTAAGAAGCACTTCAGATGTGCCCTTAAAGCTGAGGCCGGTCCCTTCACTCTGGTTGCTTACTTGCATACTGAGAGTTGTTGTCTGAAACAGACTTTTAAGGCAGTCACTCATGTTTGCTAGATTGTGGGTTTCATTTTCGGGGTAACGTGTCACATGACCTCTTGCATGTGTCCAGAGGCTCAGACGACAGACGGACGTGTCCAGTCATTTAAAAGCTGAGCTGGTGAGTGGAATGAGGGACGAGGAGATCAGAGGAAATTCAAAGTATGTCTGTCAAGGTTTAAGTGGAGGAAGTTGAGAGACGAAACTGATGTATTCTCGTAATAAGCAAAAGCATGAGACCGTGTTTGGAGGCCTCAGCAGGTGTGAATGCAATCCATGCAGCCTGAGTACATTATTGTAAAAAGATCCACCCAGCAAGTGAAATGCTGGGCGTACTTGTATAGATCTGTTCGAGTCCTCCGACCACTCAAAGCGCTTTTACATGGTTGTCACCTTTCACAGCCTGAGGACGGTGGCCAAGGCGCCACCAGGCTAACTAGCGGGCGAGCAGCCACATCACAGCAGTTTGGGGTTAAGTATCTTTCCCAAGGACACGTTGACATGGACTAGCGGAGCCGGGGATCGAACTGCCGATCCTCTGATTGAAGGACAACCCTGCTCTCCACTGAACCACAGTTGCCTCTACAAGTTGAACGGTGCCTAACTCTGCCTCTTGCTGCCAACTCAAACAAGCCTGGCAAAAGCTACAAGTGTGATCTTAGAAAGGAATGACTTGTTGGGATGGACTCAGCGCCCTGCATGGGAGGAGTGGTTGGGATAATGGAATTGAATGGAATGACTTGTTTGTGGCAATGCTTTCCTTAAATATGCCGTATTCATAAGGTGGGGAAAAACAAAATGTCTTCTCCCTTCCTGTACTAGTTCTCTCTTCGTTTTCTCTCAGCCATCAAAGCTCAATAAAGCTGTCCTGTTGCAAATCGTCTGAGTGTTCGCTCGTGCTTTTGGTCGGACACGTTTCCCAGTCTCAGGTGGTCCGAAGTGACATTTCCCCATCAGGGTTGTGTTCCTCAGAGCCAGCTGACGTCGGCGTCCAGTGACCCAGCCTTTAACGAGACTCGGTCCCTTCTTTCTTCCTCGGCTTCTGGCAACTGCCCCTCAGTCTGCTGCCCCTCAGTCTGCTGCCCCTCAGTCTGCTGCCCCTCAGTCTGCTGTGCTCTCTGGCCGGACACTGCAGGTGCTGTGTTTACTCCTGCACCTTTATTTGCTGTTCCTCCATAACATGTCCTCTTTCAGAGTAGCAAAAGAAAACATCCCAAATCCACATTTATGTAGTTCTACTTTGTCCATTGCCGTCCGTATATTTCTACATAATGTAGTCGACCACATGATGTGCAATATGCAAAACCGTTGACTCTAATCCGTCAACAAAATGATGATGGATGGCTTTATCCAATGTTCAAATTAATGTTTGGAAATGTATAGAACATTATTAAATGATGAATTCATCAAATGAATAAATACCCAGTTCCACCAAGTTGCTCTCCCTTTGAACAGTCCGGTCATGTTCCACTGCTGTTTGTCTGGAGCCTGAAGCGACCCGCTACTCCCTGAGACACTGGTCTGGCTGCAGCGCCCTCCACAGGGGGAAGCGGAGGACGACCCGCTGTCTCTCCACCGACACACGAGGAGTCAGAGGGGATCTCCCCACCTGGAGGTCTCCTTGTTCGACGACCCGTGGCTCTGGTTAGCTCTCTCTGGACCGGGGCGGAGGCGCTCGGTGAGCAGCACCGCGTTCACCGCGGCGACGTGAAGAGGTTGTACCGAACACTCGTGAAACTTCAACCGAAGGAGGGTGAACTTCAGAGATCTGGGCTGGGAAGACTGGACCACTGCTGCGACGGGCCGTGTGATTTAAAGTTCCCATCGACCACGCCGTCATTACGTACGTTACGTATCAGCTCCACGCAGGTGATTGGATAAACCATCTGTCAATCACACTCTTACTGCAGCCAGTAGAGAAAACATTTCCATGGAGAAAAACGTTCAGCGAAGACATAATCTCCAATGATAGAACAGATCCAACGGGATCATCTACGCTAACCTCTTCATTGTGGTTTAACAGTCACCTCTTTGGGTCAAACATTTAGTGTGACAGGTAGGACAACACGCGTTTTATTATTATTTAATTATATCAATGAAACATTAATATTTGACATTCCTTCAGCACCGAGCTTGTATTCTTAGTTCAATTCCATAATCTGTGCTGATCAGA
The DNA here is from genome assembly GCF_910589615.1 of Taurulus bubalis. Taxonomy (NCBI): domain Eukaryota; kingdom Metazoa; phylum Chordata; class Actinopteri; order Perciformes; family Cottidae; genus Taurulus; species Taurulus bubalis. The sequence goes on along the minus strand of NC_136589.1, from coordinate 48,332,650 downwards.
AAGCTGCTGGTCTGGAAGGGTCAGCAGAGAAGCCAACAGTGAACTCATGGCCTCACATCTCCACGGATCCATTCAAAAACCATTTTGGCAACTTCTTCTCCTGCATCCAGGACAAAGGCGTGGCGGAACCCGTCCTCACACAGTCTGAAATGTCCGTGAGGGAAGTCCTGCTTGATGTCGTGATAATACTGAACAGGGCACCAGTGGTCTGAAGCTCCGTAGTAAAATACAAGCTGGAAATAGAAAACACACACAGTTTACTGCTGATGTGGCTTTCTAGATGTAATACACAATAACAGCTAAGAAGAATATATATATATATATATATATAAGAATATATATATATAATGATCAACTGATCATTGGAGCCAGCATGTTATCTTCATGTGTTTTTCATGTTATCCAATATTCACTTAGTGCTATGAAGTACAGATAAATATTATCATATGTCGAGGCCTCTTCCTACCTTTTCAAGGTTTTTCTTGATGGTGATGTTGTCTCTTTCCAGAACTTTCCTCATTTCCTGACCCCCCATGTACATAGCATTAACTACAAAGAGAAATACATCACACTGGTTTCATCATTTCTTTACATCAGACATTCTGGAAGTATGAAAGGACACTCAGGCTTGTACTTTCACTTCTCTGGAAAATATGATTTCCAAAGTTTTGCCTTTGTATCTATAAAGCAGATTCCTATTTGTGACTAAATTGTGTGTGGTGTGTAAAACTGATGGGTCGATATAAAACTGTTTTAGCCCAACATTTTTCTGACCAAATATCTGCATCTTAAGCAAAAGCGGAGCATTACATTGCAAGCAAAATATAACGTGCAATATTTGGTCAAATGACCAGGGCCCTGACTCGGATTCTTTGACTACGTATTCTGCTAGATGTGCTGAGGTCGCGGAATTTTAAAGAATCAGTAATAATCTCCCCATCTGAAGAGCAAACAGCACAGATAGAATGTACAGGAGGCTGTAGTGGGGAAATGTCATCAAAATGATATCCTAGTCTATTAAAACAAACATAATGTATGCACTGCAGGTGCATTTATTAAACTGAATTATTGAGTCAGTTTCCATTAGGTTAGCAACTGCACCGTTCTGTTGTTTACTGTCAGTCAGTCCCTCTGTCTGTGTTCTTGAAGGCATCTTATTCTCTCCATGGATGAACAGCTGCTACTGTATTCATAATGAGATGATGATAGTAGGAGGGAACTGCTGCCGACAAATGTTGATGTTTTCGAATCAAAACCACGTTAGCATTTGGTTTCTGAACTTGGTCAAACCAGCGAAGCCCCATATCTGAAGTGTGCCTGTGAGCTGTCCTTCATTTGCAGAAGCTGGAGGTCCAGCACTGAACATTATGAGCACCACAAGCGTAAAGAGCAAATAACAGCCAACCTGCACAGTCTCCGCTGAGCAGCCCCACAGTAGGTTGGACTACCGTGTGGTCCAGACACCGGATGCTGCCAAACACCAGTTTGATCAGGCTGGCTTTGAGGCCCTCGGGCAGCAGGGAGAGCAGGAAGAGAGGCAGGTAGGCCACATATCGCATATGACACAGCACAGGGGTCATGACCTTCCCCTGAGGAGTCTCCGCCATGCGCTCGATAGTGGGAAACAGCATGACGGCTTTGATAATCTGCATGAAACAAACAGCATCTGACAGAGTGCTCTGTTTAAGACCGCTCTGGTTACAGGTGTTAAACACTAACATCGTCTTAAGGCGCCGCCACGGCTAGTGCAACTAACCTTGAGTTCAGGATTTCTCTTCATGATGTTCAGAATAATGTAGCAGCCAATGGAGTGTCCCACCAGCACCAGGCTGGTTTCTGTGGGAACATGTCTCCTGAGGAAGGCCAGCTTGTGTTCAACCTGCCCGTTCAGACCAAACACGTCCCGCTCTGCTGCCGAGGAGACGTCTGCATGAACAAAGTCAAAACATCTTCAAATACGTCTATACTTACTTTGTTGTCCTTGTTCGCCCCGCCTGCAGTTCTTATTAAAACCACTTCCATATTCTAAATATGTGATGAACAAATTCAAATCTAATGAAAAGATTCTGAGAATATTCCGAACCTTCCACCATGTCCATGGAGTCCGGTGGCACACAGTGGCCAGCGTGGCTGACGGCCCACACTGGGTAGTGGTAGTCAAACATGCGGTGAAGCGTTTGGATGAAGGTTCTGTAGAAGCCCACTACACCTGGGTTACCTGGAAGGAGACAGCACAACGTCACAGAGGCTGACAATGTCCACATCACATCAGAGTCAAATGTTAAGTCTGAAAGTCAACCTCTACTGCAGCTACATGAATGGCACTGTACATGTGATGCTGCAGTCTGCTGACTCCTACACCCTCTGTGCATTGTGTATGTACCAACCAGACCAGTACCTCCAGCTGTAGAAACACTACCCAGCCCCCATGTGCCAATTGTGTTTACCAGTATGAACCATTCAAGCACAGTATCAACTCAATGTTGAAGGTCTTGAATCTAGATGTTGGTGAAGGGCTATTCTACTAAATTCAATTTTTAATTCAGTTTATTTTGTATAGCCCAACATCACAAATACAAGTTTGCCTCAGAGGGCTTTACAATCTGTACACATAACATCCCTGTCCCGGGACCTCACATCGGATCAGGAAAAACTCCCCCAATAAAGATAGTAAAAACCCTTTCACAGGGAAAAAAGGGAAGAAACCTGAGGGAGAGCAACAGAGGAGGATCCCTCTCCCCGGATGGAGAGAAGCAATAGATGTCATGTGACCAGAATGAATAACGTAACGGAGTTGCAGCACATTCAATGAATGTGACAGAAATGATTCATATAATGA
>NC_136589.1:48202311-48324811 GCF_910589615.1 Taurulus bubalis | reverse complement strand
TGGCCTTTTCGCTTTCCCAACATGCAGGAGCACCTTTGTAGTTGGATGCTTGTCTCCAGAATGCCCTTGCAGATTGGCCCAATAACTCAACATTAATTGCTTCCGTCTCAAATGCAGTGGCATCTCACCCACCTCCACCTGAAGAGCAGACACAGGACTTGTTCTCAAAGCACCACAGCAGTCTCAGAGTTAGGGATTGCACCACTTCCAACTTTTTAATGACGTCTTTGCCGCTGTTCCAAACACTAAGCTCCCATAATCAAAAACTGATCTCATCAGCGCAGTATAAATATCTTTCATTGCCGGCCTGCTGGCTCCCCACTCCGATCCAGTTAAACACCTCATGACATTTAAAATATTTTTACCCTTCTCAACTATCCTCTGAATCTGCTCACTCCATGTTAGCTTCCCGTCTAACCACACACCTAGAAACCTAAAAACACTCACTTGCTCAATAATTTGCCCATACCGCTTTATCTGAGTCTCCACTCCTCTCTTTCTAGTAAAGCAGGTGGTTTTAGTTTTCCCCACAGAAAACTTGAATCCCCATGCATAAGACCATCTTTCTACTTCATTCACAGTCTCTTGTACCTTCTCTTTTATATGGTTCACGTTCCTCCCCCTCTTCCACAATGCTCCATCATCAGCGAATAGGGATCGTCCAATATCACTCTGTACTCGAAGGAACACATCATTCATCATGATGGAGAACAGCATTGGACTGTTTACACTACCCTGAGGTGTACCATTCTCCACCGGGTATCTTCTCGATAGTGCTGTCCCAATTCTGACTTGGATACCTCTGTCAAGAGTCTTTAATCCAATTTTCTCTTAGTTAAAGCGTGGTTACCATCCCACTTACTGATGTCACTGTCCCCTACAGGCTGGAGTGTAGATGGCCTCCACACCAAGCATATTTCTTGCTTTTGAGCAGGTATTCATATCAGTGTGTGAGTTAGTCAGTGGACTGAAATGCGTAACAATTGAGTTTGTATAATCAATGCTCTGTTAGTTTAATAAGAACATGTTGGGACAGTATGACAAACACAAACATCTGTATTCAGCATTGTTTAATTGAACACTATTATCAAACATTTACTTGTATGCAAAACACTTGTGGGTCATAATTGCCTAAATCTTCAAATTTAAAGAAATCTTTAAATTTCTTTTAAAGATTTATTGAATATTTTTCATGTGAGTTGAAACACATTTAAACACATATGTATTGGCATCAAACAAAGTACATTGTTCACAAACACCTAAATTCAGTTAATCATAATGAAACCACTATCAAGAGAGCCATGGCTCACTGACTGTAATGAGTAGGCCATTCGTTGAAAGACTTCCAAAGAAAGGGTAAAGGAATTTCAACGTCCATTTTTTTATTGCTCAATCTAATGTACGGGTCTGTGCTCTGGGATGTCCTTCTCATTAGATCTATGCTTCCATTAAATCCTCCGTAGAGATGTGACTGCAAAATACTGATAAACTCCTTGGTATCGTTATTTACCCGCTCAATATTTAAAGCATTATGAGCCTCTTGAATCATCAGTTTGGCATTGTCTTTATACTCAGCCACATATCTCTTAGCCTCCTCAGTATGTTGGTTTGAAGACTGCAGAACCTCTGCATAGATGGCATCAATTTGAGAAGCAATTTCAATGTTTTCATCTTTTAAGTAGGTGATCAGATTCTCTGCTTTTTCAGCAATAACCTGGAAGAGGTCATTAACTGTTTTGTTTAGCAAATTGAACCCCCTGAGCACTAAATGTCTTAGCTGATCAATTAAAGATCTCGTAGAAGACATCAGTTTATCCATTATCTCATTGCCATTTACAACAACACCAGTTCCAGGTATGGGGAACCTTATTCCTGTAATGTATCTAGAAATCTTCTCCACAATGCTGGAAAACCTTTGGATTGCCCTGTCAGTTGCTCTTGATACAGACCGACGGGCTCGTTGGACCATCTCCAGGCTCAAGAGCTTCTCTTCAGATCCGGCTATGTCACTCAAGAACTGTGTGACTGCATCTAGCAAGACATACATCTTGTCTTCACTGCGTTTCAAGATTTGTCTAATCACGTAAGCCAACCTGTCAACAACATCCTGCAAACTTATGGACATCAATCTGTCAGAAGCCTTCATGTACATGTCTTTTCCTTGATCACTGATGTGTTTGATTGAATTCCGCAGGCTGTCAAAAGACATAGGTACTTCATGATAGGCTCTCTCTATGGCATTGGAAACTTTGTTTTTCAGCTTCATGCCGCCTTGGTTGAGATCAAAGCCAAAATGAGCAGTGTGGTACTTGTTAATGAACTTGACCACAGCATCAGTCATGGATGGGATCCTGTCCTTGGTACCCTCAATCACATCATGGAGGAAATCTGAATTCCATGACGTCTGTAAAATCAACTTCTGAGAGTTTCTCAGCATGGCTTTGGCAGTGAAAACATCACTATCCTTTTCAGGAGTAGACTGAAGTTGAGGGAATACATTGAGAATAATTATAGTTAAAACAGTGTAAGTTGTCCCACATGTAACATGAATCCATATATAGATCTTACCAGGTAGCGACTAAACAGTTTTCCATACAACTGTGACGGAGACTTCCTCTGAAACTGCAATCCAAGGAAACCAGATGATGGACAAGACATGGATGCAGTGATGCCATCTTTGCGGGAAGCAAAGCGGAAGCTTGCATCCACAAATGTTTGGCTAGTGATGTCAACATTGAGAGTATGACGAGACTCCCTTTAAAATAGAGAAACAGTTGTTAGTAGCGGTATTTTCTAATGCATTTTTGGTCAACCTGTGAATGCACTGTGCTTTCGACCACTCAAAACGCTTTAACACTACAAGTCATTCACCCATACACTGATGGGAGAAGAAAGAAATAAGAAGTTATTGTTTATTAATTCCCTTGGGGAAATTCTTCTCTGCATTTGACCCATCCCTGGATAGGGAGCAGTTGGGGGTTCAGTGTCTCGCTCAGGGACACTTCGACCTGTGAGCTATGGGGGGTCTGGGGATCGAGCCGGCTACCTTGTGGTTGCGGGACGACCACTCATCCCCCTGAGCTCCAGCCGCCCTGTGAAGGAGGAGCTACCAAGGTGCCACCTGCCCATCAGGACTATCTAAACCAGGGGTCGGCCACCCACGGCTCCGGAGCCGCATGCGATATAGATATACTTTCAGGAAGTGGATCAAGTCTCCAAACTCAACTACTGCTGCTAGTTGTGTGGCAGCTCAAGACGTATGTAACTAATACCCTCTTTACACCTTCATTAAAATAGTTTTAAGGTGATCAGATTGCAATTGGATCGTGAACCGGTGTAAATGCTCCAAAAACGCATTGAGGACGGATTGTCATCGGATCGGCCAAACCACTGGACATTGTGACCACATTGTGACTTAATTAACTTGAATTTTCAATTCACATACAACAAATATTTGGACAGTATTGATGCCCTGGTTGACCCACTACATTTGGGTAAGCTTACTAGAAAACATGACACAGAAAGTGGCAAAGCAAAGATCCGAGTAAGTTATTAACTGACAGAAACATTAGTCCAGAAAAATAAACAATTGTCCTCTCTCCTCACACACACACACACACACACACACACACACACACACACACACACACACACACACACACACACACACACACACACACAGACACACACACACACACACACGCACTTTTCTGTCCTTGACTCTCTCCTCAAACATGAAAAGTAAATCATGAAAAAACAATCTTATGGTTAATCCATGGGCATTTTAAAAATCATAGATCAATCAAATTTTCAATTCAATTCATTTTTTAAAGCCACAGATAACCAATTTGGCTCATAGGGCTTTATAATATGTAAAAGTAAGCCACTTTAGCCACTTTAGCAAATCTCTTTTTAATTTATTTTAGTATTCAATTACGTTACATTTAAATAGTATAGCCCAACATCCCAAATCCCAAATTATCCCCAGAGGGCTTTACAATCTGTACACATACAACATCCTCTGTCCTGGGACCTCACAAAAACTCCCCCCAAAAACCCGTTAACAGGGAGAAAAAGGGAAGAAACCTTCAGGAGAGCATCAGAGGAGGATGCTCTATGAGGATGAACTGAAGTACAACAACATAACAGAGTGACAAAAAGGATTCATATAATGATTCAACTGTTCTTTTTTTACTGGACTAAATCTAGATTTCTAATCAAATTACAAATTGAAGAAGCAAAATGTATAGTCCATACACTTACCTCAGGTTTTGTGTCAAAACATGTTGCCAGTCCACATTTACATCATTGTGAATCAAGTTGCACTTCCCATTTAGATTGATTGCTCCATTATCAAATTCAAGGGTTGCACTGGCTGTAGAGACATCAAATATTATTTATATATATATATTGCAATGTCTTAGATCTAGTAATTAAATTGAGTAGAGTGTGTTACTGTCTTACCATTGAGGTCATATTCCAAGAAGATCACGGTAGAAGTACAGATGGAATTCAGCAAAGTTACAAGGCTAGAGTCCCTTTTCTCCAGGTTGGCAGTTGTTGACACATTATAAATAGGGGAGGAAACTTTCAGAGTGGCACTGATGGCTCCAAAAGCTGGAATAAACACACTTGACGGCAGATGTAAGGCAATGCCAGGGATTTCAATTTTTTGCTCTGGGATCAGGATGGTTGGAAGTTCAAAGTTTAAAATCTGAGTTGTGATTTCATTAAGGCTGATGCTGTGCTCTCCAATGTTAAAGGATTTTGGTAATGTGAAAGATGAGACAGTGATTCCATATTGTGGCATTTTAAATGAAAGGAATGACATTTTTCCCTGTAGATACTCTGTTTCAATATCGTAACTGGGCACTGACATTATTGGCAAGCCTGGCAGCATGATTTCAAAGGCTGTAGTGGTGATCACCTTTGGGATGCTAAAGTTCTTAGGATCAATCATTAAGGGCTCTACATGCAAGTTGGTAAATGGCACATCAAAGGCTGGAACCAAGATTGCAAGGGGAAGAGTGAGATGATCAGGGACATCCATGTTTTCAAACCGCATGTCTATGTTCTTTATGGATTGTGGAATTTCTTTTACCCAAGAAGGCACTGCAATGCTAATATCAGGGATGCTAAAGGTGATGCCATTTTTAAATAGTTTAAATGGCATTGTATACTCCTGGCCATCCATTGTCTTTGTGTACACAATACTGGAAGAGATGTTAAGGAATTGTAAGTCGTCCATATGTGTGAACTGATCATACTTCAGAACATCCCAGAAGGTCTTCTGATATACAGGAATCCTAACTGCGTTCAAGAAGGCTAGGTGGCCTTCCACTGATCCTGTCATGTCCATGCGTACTTCAGATTCATCATTAAACACAAGTAAATCACAAGCATGGATGAGAGATGCCAGTTGTTCCTTACCACTCCAAGTGAAAGATTGCTTCTTTGAGTTGATGGCAAGGTTGATACTCTGAATAAGTTCAGCATGACCCAAACTATTTGTCTGACTTGCCTCAATGTTCAGTGTAGTCTTGAGGGTTGTTAAAGGAACAAATTCTAGTTCTCCTTTAACACTGTGCTTTCCATTAGTGTTGAAAGATGCAGATTCAACATTATTATTGCTGGTGTAATCAGCTGTTGCAAAGATTCTCCTCAAAGAGACCTCAAGAGCCAAGTTGTTAGTCACGTCAGAATGGAAGATATTGTTGTTTAAGCTTCGTTTGTGTTTCTTCTGTTCGTCAATGTTTGAATTGAAGGCAGTCCTGGAAGTTGAACGCAGGCTATTGGAACTAAGGTAGAAACTGGCCTCATTTTCTAGATTTCCATCAAAGTTACAATTGTCCATTATCGTTATGTCTGACTTCCCTTGGGTAGAGGTCTCAAATGACACATGGGAAGAAAGTGCTTCCAGTGCCCAGTTCATTTCAAGGTTTCCTTTGCCTACAGTCTCAATCAAAGGAATGTTAAACATGTATTTTAGTTTTTTCTTGGAAGCAACATTTGGCTTGGTCTTGGTATTTCCTTTGAGTTCTTGATTCAATTCAAGATTGAGGAAGGGTAGATTGATTTTTGCAGTGTTGGCTAAAGACGCTTCCATACTCCTTTTGTTGAGACTAATAGCACATTCATGGTTTGTTTCCACATTGTTATGCTCCAAGGACACAGTGGTGGCCAGTTTTAGTCCTCTCTTTCTTGACAGACTGGTGGTGCTATCAATTTTTCCATTCAAAATGTCAAACACAGATGTTGAGAAAGTGCTAAACCGAGCAACCATGTCAGACTGGTTGTAAAGACCAGCATTAGCACTTAAGGTAATCACAGTGGATTTGAACGAGAAGTCACACGTTATGTTTCCAAGGGCTGGGATCAACATGTTGTTCTGAATGGCTGGTAGTGTGAAAGTGGGCAGCTTTATTTCACTTAATGTTTCTGGAACATGGACAACAGGTAATTCCAAAGATGGTAGCACGACGGTATAGGATGGCACAGAGAAACCCAGTGCTGGAACTTTGAAGCTTGGTGTACTGACCTCCTTGGGAACAAAGTAGCTAAAGGCCGGCATCTCAGCCCTGAAAGCAGAAACCTCAATATTCAATAATGGTATTTTATATCCAGGGACAGTGAAGATTCTAGGAGGCAGACTTAAGGTGTCAATTTTGTGTTTGATAGAATGGGCTTTTGCTTGGTTGTACGAATCTTTTAGAAGTGTAACTACTTTGTCTCTACAGTATTCAAATTGAGCCTGGATGATGTTGGCGTTGTCAATAATTATATTATAAATTGGTTCAAGGTGTAATTCAAAGCTGTGTGTATCAGGGTTCTTGTAGTAATGAAGCTTCAGCTTCATATCGAATGACTGTTTAGGATTTGTGAGCAAGGTTTCAAATCCAGCATTTTTCCACAGTGACAGGTCTCTGACCTCAGGGGTTGTAATCTCAAGAAAAGGTACAGTTATTGCTGGGATAGATAAAGGAACAGTCAAAAAGTCCAGATTTGCCTCTCCATTAGCTGATGATTGAAAGAAGATGTTCATTTCATTGTTTTCTGCTGTGAAGTTGTGATTGTAGTTGTACTGGTTGAATCTTGCCAAAGTAAACCAACAAGCACGCTGCTTCTCAGAGTTTAGTATGACACCATAATCATGCTGCAGATCAACCTTGCCAGTAAGTTTGAATGGGAACAACATCTTTGAGTTTACTCTATTCTTAACATCAAGCACAATTTCAAATGGATGGGCCATGAATTCCAGCGAGTTGGCCATGAATCCAGGAAGACCTCCAGTGAATTCAGCATCATGAGAGGCTGTCACTGAAGCTTTCAAGTCCCCAATATGAGCCTCTCCATTTAAAACCATAACACTCTTCTTGACAGATGGAAATTCATTTTCACATCGAGCTTCAACAGTAATATGGCTTAAGATCACAGACTCAGCAGTCAGTGTTTGCTTTGATTTTATGGCCTTACAGTCTGTTTCTCCTGCTAAAGTTAACTTGGCAGTGCCATAATTGATGCTGAATTCTACATTGCTTGTGTGTGTACCTTCATCAGAGTAGTCTTGAATGGACCACTTTCCATTACCAGTAGTTTCACCGGTGACAGATACTCTGCCTGATTCCATGGCGGCTGCTAAATTCTGTTTCACTGATGCCTGACTTGAAGTTTCAATTGATGGGACATCCAAGTTGTGGTTGTATGTTGTGTCTATGGCTGCAGAGAGTCCTTTCTTCAATGTAAGTGCCATATTGTTGACCAAATATGCCATGTAGATTTGACTTGTGGCCTTGGCAGTGGTCTTAGCAGAAGCCTCAGCAGAAGACCCAGTGAGTGTCAAGGATCCCTCATGATCAATGGAGAAGGCCACATGTGTAGCTTTCACGGTTTCTGTGAATAGCAACTTCTTCAATCTGGGAGCCTCCAACTGAGCAGTGGCTTCAAATGTGTATTCAAGGGGTTCGATAGGCGATTTGGCATGAGAAGTAATAGTGGCTGTAAACTGTGGGTTTTTTGGTGTGGACGTCGAGTTCTCAATCTTGCCTATAGTTTCCAGAGTGTACTTTGGGGAGCTCACTCTAAATTCACAATGGAGTTTACCAAAGACTGGCATACAAATGTCACTGGGAACCTCAGGTAATTTAATCTCTGGAATTGGAAGCATTGTAATTTTAAAATCCTTCAGATTTAATTTGGGGATTTTGATGACTGGAAATTTTACTTCTGAAAGAGTTATTTCTGGGAAGGTGAGATCTGGTAGTTTAAAAAAGTAAAGAACTTTTAGGTCACCAAAGATATCCTCAGGTTTAGGCATTTTGATCTCAAATGTTCTGATACTGTCTATGAGTGCTACTATATGTGCTTTGATCTCATCAAAGTCTATCATAAAGGCATGAATTGTGTAGGAGTTGAGGATGTTGAACTCAGGGACAAAAATCTTAGCTGGGATGCTAATCTCCTGCAGTTTGTTCAGGTTTATTATAAATGCTGAAATGATAAGGTCAGTGAGAGGTACAGTAAAAGTTGGAACTTCAATCTCGGCTCTTTTCAGTGCACCCAGAACTCCATCTGCAGTTTGCTTCATCTGGGTGATGATCTCGTTGTCATTGGTCACGTTTCTGATCTTCTCTATCAGTTGGTTAAACTGTGCAGAAATGTAGGCAACCACATTGCTGTAAGATTCACTTGCTCTTTGGAGGTAAATGTGCATTTCATTTCTGATATCCATGTCAAGGATTCTTTGTCGCATGTCCTCAAGGATATCCTGCACTTTCAACTTGATGTCATTGTAAAATGTAGTGTCAATCACATTTTTCAGTTTCTTTAGAGTGTCAGCCACCTTTGTGTTTTTGAGTTTGTCCAAATATGTGAAGATGGAACTTTGGATCTCTCTGAAAAATTCCCTTATTGCCTCAATTTTCTGTACAATCTCATATGTTTTAATCTGCTCATTGATATAGTTTGTTGATTCAACAATTTTCTTGTTGGTCTCATGAACAAATGCACTGTAGTCAAATTCCTTTAATGAGTTAACCATTGAAGAAATGTGTTCATTAAGGTCATCAATGCTTTTCCTAAAGTCAATTGCTCTGACTTGGCTTGTTACACTGTGCAGAAGTTGCATCATTCTATCATGAACCAATTCAAAGTTGATTGATTTCAGAGCATCGACCATTGACTGCACAGTCTCTTCAATTTTGAATTCCTTGATGAGAATTACTAACTGATCCAATAATTCTTTAACTGTATCATCAAGATTGTATTTTAAAAGTGTATCCCTACTGTAAGAGTACACTGTATTGATTTTGTTGGGGATTTCATATTCATCAATCCAGTTGACAATAACATCATTCATCGATTCTAACACTTTTGCGATCTCTGAAGAGGGGATTTTATATGACAGCTGTTCAACATAAATGACTAAATCAATGGAGAGAAGGTAATCCTTTACATCTTGGAAAAATGAGTTGATGTCAAAGTTCTCAATGGCCTGTTTTATTTCGGAGAGTTTGTCTTTTATTTTCTCCAAGATTCTATATTTAGAATCAAGTTCACGCAGCCATGTAGCACTGCTTTCTGTGAGCTTCTGTAAATCTATCTGTCTGATGATGTCTTCGATGGTATCTAGTGCTTTGACGAGTGACTGCTTGATTTCATGCTTCTCATTAATGGCCCGAAGCTGATTTACAATTTGTAAAAGCATATTTGTTATCTTTTTGGCTAAATGGCCGGCCTTGACATAATCTTTGATCACTAGGATGATGTCACTAATTTTGGTGGCAATGTCCACTATTGTATTTTCCATGCCCTCTCTCAAGTTGTTTATCGCAACCTCAAAGTCATCCATTGTTACAGCAAACTCATTGATCAAATAATCAAGTTTTGCTTTTACTTGATTCACTTTGTTCTCCAAGTCTATTTTGTGTATGAAGTCACTCAATTGCATAGGTAGACGATCTAACTTGGCTCTAAAGTCAGTGATTAGCTGATTGATATCTAAATTGTTGATGAACTGTTGAATCGATTCTAAGGCTTCTACAAGTGTGTTCTTAAACTGCTCAAACGCAACAGGAAAGCTCTCAATGAATGGGATATCAACAATATGACAGTCACTGTTCTTGTCATACTTGAGGAAACCAGCTATACCAAATTCTTGTATTTCTGATCTCTTGTCTTTGCTCAATTTGCTGAAAATGTCTGTTAACATTACTCCTGAAAACTCAAATCCAACCTTCTCAGGATTATGGAAAGCACTTATGTCCTGGTTATAGGTATTATTGTTTAGCTTAGATTTTAATTTCCAGGTCAGATATTGGTCCCTTGGTGTCAGGAGGCCATCACATTTGTTGTCTAAATTAGTGGAAGACTTCCCACTTGGAAACATATGTGTGGTTGATACCCGGCTGTCATGTGAGTATGCAAGAGCTAGGGGCTCGGCTTTAACTAACAACTTGCTATACAGCTGACTGGTGTGCTTGCCAAATACATTAATTTGTCCATCACTGTTGACAAGAGCATCAACCGTGAGGCTGAAAGGCAGTGCCATGGTGCGAATGGTGGTGTCAAAACGTAGAGACTCAGAATTGATTTGTGCCTCACAGTTTGACTTAGAGGAAAGTCCAGCAAACTCCAGTTCACAATTGTGACTTAGCTGGGCATCCATTACATTTCCAGATGTGCTGTATTTCATTGTTCCAGCCATATCGTCATAATTGAGTTCATAGGTATGTTTAATGTTGTGTTCTTCTCCATATGCTCCATCCATGCTTCCCCTCAGATCCATCTTAATTGGCTCAAGCTTCATGTGGCCTTCATTGTTCCAAGTGACATCATAAAACTTGAGGTCATTTGTCATATCAAGTGACGTAACAAATGGCTTCATATGAACCTTGGTGTCTTGCTTGTAGTAAATATCTTCACAGATGACGTTGTTAGTCTTGGAGTGGAGGGCTAGGGTCCACATAGTGAGGGTCAGTGTGTGGCTATTTTCTGTATTCATCTGCTTCAATGTTCCCACTGTATTGCTAGTAAAGGTCAGAGCCCTACGATTCAGTACAATATCCATGGTGTTTCTTGTGGTTGCATCGTATGAATGGCCTTTGAGGACACCATTCAAAGAGGCTTCCGCAGCTGTGATTTTACCCTCAACGTTCAGCTCTCCTCTGCTTTCCTCAGACATAGCTTTCGTGCTGGTGGACAAGGATGCTCCATTGTTGTCTATGGCACCACTGAAGATATTCTCCACCGTGACAAGACTGCACTGAATGCTATTAGTTCCACTTGAGGTCAGACCATTTCTGCCAACCATAAGAGAAGTTTTGTGCAATCCACGACCTGTGTGAAAGGTGATGGAACCTTCAGTATTTACCTGAAGCACATTTGAAACCAGGGATCCTTCTATAAGTGAGTATGCCCTATTTGTCTCATCATCTGCCTGTGACTCAATTCTGAGGATGGCCATATTGCTGGACACACCAAGCTCAACTTTGTTATTGAGTGATTGACCCATGGCAGTGGCAACGGTGTTACACTTTAGGGTCAGTTGAGCGTTTTTATACTTGAGCTCTGCTACATGCTTGAGGACGTCCTTCTGGGCATTGGTTTTGAACACCATTTTCAACTCAGAGTTTGCATAGACTCCATGGATCATGTTGTGAACATCAAAGAATGGCGAGTTAAAGTGCAGGGTGGACTCTCCTCTTCCTTCTCCATCTATTGGACGTAGGTTGTAGCTGTGGGCGTAGGAGGTATTGGTATATAATGAACCTATTTCCAGTGATCCATCCATGGTGCCATCTCCTGACACTTGATCTGAATCTAGAGTTGAAGTTGACTGAGCAGAGTAGTAGAGGGAGGCTTGCAGGCCCACTGGACTAGAGGCTTTGATTTTATAGTTGGCTCTGGCATTCAATTTGTTGGTTACCCTTAATGTTTCTAACACACTGAAACTTGTGTCAATGAGGCTATGGCTGAAGGAATTATTCAGAAGATACTTGATATGATCATCAGCTCTTCCTGATATCATACCGGTTCCTTGAAACAGACAGAAAAGATAGTACTATCAGTCCAGCACAAGGGAAGATGTAGAATGAGTTACCATGCATACATTGCTCTATGCTGGAATGTTAGTTATTAAAAGCTCTATACTATTTTGCTCCAGATATTATCCATACAGATACAGATATAAGAAACTCGGTTTCACAAAACAATTTAATTAAATAAAAAATCATATCCTTCATAACCTTCATGCCACTTTCTCAAAGTGAATATACCACTATAATTAATTAACTATTAAGAATCCACATTTGAAGAAGGTGTTTACCTTCAAGCTTGTATGACAGTAGGTTGAACGGTGATTGGGCCACAGCCTTGTACTGTGCAATATAGCTTGGGACATCAACCGTGTTGTTACCCCCAGAAATGGAGCCTTCCCAGCCGTAGAAGTTGCTGTTGATCTTCGTGGATGCTTCAGCCAGACCGAGAAGGGGAATAGTAAAATCCAAAGAAGGTGGTATAGTGAATGATGGTAGTGGATAGTTTTTGGCAGGGATATATATGCCTATCTCTGGTAAATCTATAATGGGAATAGACAGAGTGGTTGGGATATTCAGTTCATGTGACTTTTTGCCTCCATGTGGAAGAGGAAGCGAGATAGCCATGTTATCCTTGTTAAACTGGTATCTGAACAAGCTGTCACTGTTGAGATAAAAAAAGCATAATCAATATTGTTCCAATTTTGGACAAACTGTACATCGTAGGGCACCAAAAGACAAAACCACTAGTACAGCTGAACTTTTGAGTTAGGGTTTATGCCAAGTAATACCTGAATGAAAATAATATTCTTACACTCGATAGTAAACACTTACGACTGTAGAAACAACTTCTCAGGCAGGGCTGTCAGGGTGAGACCTGAGATGCTCATCTTATTTCGCAGGTTTGCAAGATAGGGGATGCGTGCTTTCAATTTGTCTAACCATATATCACCGGCCTTCAGGATGACATGAATATAAATTATATTTCACTTACAACAAAAACTGTATAGTGTGAAAGCACTCAAGAAGAAAAAAAACATGTCATAAGAAGATGATATCTTTGGTTCTGCAATACTGAGTACTCAAAGTACTCTTTTGAATTTGATGCACAACGTGAAGTTTCATAACACGGTAGCACTGTCCACACCAAAAGCTAGTCGGTATGTCATTTGCCCATGGGTACATGGACTGTACTTGTATCGCGCTTTTCTAGTCTTCCGACCACTCGATTTAACACTACATGTCATCATTCACACCCATTCATACACTTATGGCTATGGTAGCCACCTGCCTGTCAGGACTATCTAACATTCATACAACATTCACACACCGTAGGCACAGTCACCACATGAGCTAGCTTTTCACCAAAATTCTTGAGTTTTTGATCAGAAATAACTAGCAGAATGACCAAATGTGATTGATGAAGGTAATACATATAGTGTCAAATATAAAAGCGCTACCTCAATTCCTTTTGTGACGATGTGACGCAGTTTCATATCAGTCTTTGCCACTTTCTGGTCCAGGATATGATCAATGAGCTGTTGCAGCCGCCTGTGATGATCTTCGCCATTTAGGATCAGTTTCTGAATCTCAGAATTCAGATCAGATTTTAGTTCCACTTCAAACCTGTCAACATCTGTAAAGTGAAAAGGCACCCACAAATGAATACGTGCTCTACATCTGTCTTCTGTGCTAAAGCTGTGAGTGGTGGCAGACAGTTACTGTATTTGAGGGAAGCTTTCTGATGATAAGACGTCTCAGGGAGGTTGATGACTGTCTCTAAGTCCATGTCCACATTCTCATCCCGCTTCAGGGTTGCAGTGACAGAGGCATCCGTTTTCAGAGAGGGAATAACCATTTTGAGTTGCAGCATGAAATCCTTCATCATGTCAAGTCTACATTTAAAACAAAGGGCATAGAGGTTGGTAAAACTGCAATTCCTGGGGTGTTCCTCATCCACTGATAACCTGCCTAAAAATCTCAAAACAAAAGACAGCACAGCTGAAATTTCCACATTATATATCATTAGAAATGATTGTTTATAGAACTAGGTACCTTATGTGTCCAACAAGAGTCAGCTGTGGGATGTTCTTGTTTGTGACATCAATGGTGATGCCTCTCATCCTCGGTCCTTTGGCATCACTGTCAGTTACAGCCAGCTTGATGCCTGCTTCTACATCGTAATCGGGAATGACAACCTCAGTGGTGAGAGTGTTCTTGTTGCGGTTGTATTTCAGAGATGCAGTGACCTCTGATGAATCGTCCCCTAGAAGCAGCAGAAATTAAACTCAATCAATTTCTCTAGGAACAGTGCCAAATGGTGGCTTCACAATTTATTACAACATTGCCCATATTAATGTTATAAGTGATAGTTACATAGAAAAGAATGAAGTGACAAACAAGGGCCTAATCTTATGGCACATATTCATTCATTCCGGACCATTATAGTTCAATAACAAACGCTCACAACATTTGGCACATGTGAAATTAAATATTCTATGATTTCATTAAGGGCTGGGACTGTGGAAATGGTAATTAAACTTTGGTTAAGATAAGATTACGGTTAGACAACTAAAACCCTCAACGGTATTTGCAGGTGTGACGCATGAAAGTAAGACATGCCCAACTACTTTCTTAATTGGCACTCAACGATGGCACTGGATGTGAATTGTGATGTGTAGACTACGCAAACACATATACACATTAGTTTTAACAGTACCTTCTGCTCTTAGGGTTAGCTTCAGTGAGTCCACTTTATGGCGACCGTTTTTACCCTCTCTGAGCATTTCATGAGTGATGGTGGCAGTGTACTCTGAAACTTCCCCTGTCGGCTGGATTTCAACTGCAAACCTGAGAAAAGACAGGTTTCATGAAATTCTCTGGTTAAACCTGTTAACTATCTGGTTAGTTAAAATCATAGAATACTGCATTCAAGCCAGTGAATTACAGTAACTATCTACATATTAGCTACACAAATGGAAGATACAGTCTAGGCCAGGGGTCGGCAACCCGTGGCTCTGGAGCCGCATGCGGCTCTTTAGCCCTCTGTTGTGGCTCTATGAGGCTTTGAAAAAATAATTATATATATATATATATATATATATATATATATATATATATATATATATATATATATATATATATATATATATATATATTATTGTTTTTTTCACAGTGGACAATCTTTCAAAGGGAACACATTTTATCTTGGATTATGAGGTAATACTGTTTAACTGAAAATAAAAAAAGTTGATGGTCCTTTTTGTCGTTTTTAATCAATAAATGTGTAAATTGGCTAAATTATTTTGCAGGATAAATATAACGTAAGTATTTGTCATTATTATATGTTATAAAGGCTTAAAACAGTGTTTAAAAACAAAAGAGTAAAGAAATGTATTTGAATTGTACAGATTGTTATATGTGTCCATGATACATGTTGTTATATGTGTCCATGTTACAGGCTGTTATATGTGTCCATGTTACAGGCTGTTACGCGTCCATGATACATGTTGTTATATGTGTCCATGTTACAGGCTGTTACGTGTCCATGATACATGTTGTTATATGTGTCCATGTTACATGTTGTTATATGTGTCCATGATACATGTTGTTATATGTGTCCATGTCACAGGCTGTTACGTGTCCATGATACATGTTGTTATATGTGTCCATGTTACATGTTGTTATATGTGTCCATGTTACAGGCTGTTACGTGTCCATGATACATGTTGTTATATGTGTCCATGTTACAGGCTGTTACGTGTGTCCATGTTGCATGTTGTTATATGTGTCCATGTTACATGTTGTTATATGTGTCCATGTTACATGTTGTTATATGTGTCCATGTTACAGGTTGTTATATGTGTCCATGTTACATGTTGTTATATGTGTCCATGTTACAGGTTGTTATATGTGTCCATGATACATGTTGTTATATGTGTCCATGTTACAGGTTGTTATATGTGTCCATGTTACAGGTTGTTATATGTGTCCATGTTACAGGTTGTTATATGTGTCCATGTTACAGGTTGTTATATGTGTCCATGTTACATGTTGTTATATGTGTCCATGTTACAGGTTGTTATATGTGTTCATGTTACATGTTGTTGTATGTGTCCATGTTACATGTTGTTATATTTGTCCATGTTACAGGTTGTTATATGTGTTCATGTTACATGTTGTTATATGTGTCCATGTTACATGTTGTTATATGTGTCCATGTTACAGGTTGTTATATGTGTCCATGTTACAGGTTGTTATATGTGTCCATGTTACAGGTTGTTATATGTGTCCATGATACATGTTGTTATATGTGTCCATGTTACAGGTTGTTATATGTGTCCATGTTACAGGCTGTTACGCGTCCATGATACATGTTGTTATATGTGTCCATGTTACAGGCTGTTACGTGTCCATGATACATGTTGTTATATGTGTCCATGTTACATGTTGTTATATGTGTCCATGATACATGTTGTTATATGTGTCCATGTTACAGGCTGTTACGTGTCCATGATACATGTTGTTATACGTGTCCATGATACATGTTGTTATATGTGTCCATGTTACATGTTGTTATATGTGTCCATGATACATGTTGTTATATGTGTCCATGTTACAGGCTGTTACGTGTCCATGATACATGTTGTTATATGTGTCCATGTTACATGTTGTTATATGTGTCCATGTTACAGGCTGTTACGTGTCCATGATACATGTTGTTATATGTGTCCATGTTACAGGCTGTTACGTGTGTCCATGTTGCATGTTGTTATATGTGTCCATGTTACAGGTTGTTATATGTGTCCATGTTACATGTTGTTATATGTGTCCATGTTACAGGTTGTTATATGTGTCCATGATACATGTTGTTATGTGTCCATGTTACAGGTTGTTATATGTGTCCATGTTACAGGCTGTTACGTGTCCATGATACATGTTGTTATATGTGTCCATGTTACAGGCTGTTACGTGTGTCCATGTTACATGCTGTTATATGTGTCCATGTTACAGGTTGTTATATGTGTCCATGATACATGTTGTTATATGTGTCCATGTTACATGTTGTTATATGTGTCCATGTTACAGGTTGTTATATGTGTCCATGTTACAGGTTGTTATATGTGTCCATGTTACAGGTTGTTATATGTGTCCATGTTACATGTTGTTATATGTGTCCATGTTACAGGTTGTTATATGTGTCCATGTTACAGGCTGTTACGTGTCCATGATACATGTTGTTATATGTGTCCATGTTACAGGCTGTTACGTGTGTCCATGTTACATGCTGTTATATGTGTCCATGTTACATGTTGTTATATGTGTCCATGATACATGTTGTTATATGTGTCCATGATACATGTTGTTATATGTGTCCATGTTACAGGCTGTTACGTGTGTCCATGTTACAGGTTGTTATATGTGTCCATGTTACAGGCTGTTACGTGTTCATGATACATGTTGTTATATGTGTCCATGTTACAGGCTGTTACGTGTGTCCATGTTGCAGGTTGTTATATGTGTCCATGTTACAGGCTGTTACGTGTGTCCATGTTACAGGTTGTTATATGTGTCCATGTTACATGTTGTTATATGTGTCCATGTTACATGTTGTTATATGTGTCCATGTTACATGTTGTTATATGTGTTCATGTTACAGGTTGTTATATGTGTCCATGTTACATGTTGTTATATGTGTCCATGTTACATGTTGTTATATGTGTTCATGTTACAGGTTGTTATATGTGTCCATGTTACATGTTGTTATATGTGTCCATGTTACAGGCTGTTACGTGTCCATGATACATGTTGTTATATGTGTCCATGTTACAGGCTGTTATATGTGTCCATGTTACAGGCTGTTACGTGTGTCCATGTTACAGGTTGTTATATGTGTCCATGTTACAGGCTGTTACGTGTGTCCATGTTACATGTTGTTATATGTGTTCATGTTACAGGTTGTTATATGTGTCCATGTTACATGTTGTTATATGTGTCCATGTTACATGTTGTTATATGTGTCCATGTTACATGTTGTTATATGTGTCCATGTTACATGTTGTTATATGTGTCCATGTTACAGGCTGTTACATGTGTCCATGTTACATGTTGTTATATGTGTCCATGTTACATGTTGTTATATGTGTCCATGTTACATGTTGTTATATGTGTTCATGTTACATGTTGTTATATGTGTTCATGTTACATGTTGTTATATGTGTCCATGTTACATGTTGTAATATGTGTCCATGTTACAGGTTGTTATATGTGTCCATGTTACAGGTTGTTATATGTGTCCATGATACATGTTGTTATATGTGTCCATGTTACAGGTTGTTATATGTGTCCATGTTACAGGTTGTTATATGTGTCCATGTTACATGTTGTTATATGTGTCCATGTTACATGTTGTTATATGTGTCCATGTTACATGTTGTTATATGTGTCCATGTTACAGGTTGTTATATGTGTCCATGATACATGTTGTTATATGTGTCCATGTTACATGTTGTTATATGTGTCCATGATACATGTTGTTATATGTGTCCATGATACATGTTGTTATATGTGTTCATGTTACAGGTTGTTATATGTGTCCATGTTACAGGTTGTTATATGTGTCCATGATACATGTTGTTATATGTGTTCATGTTACAGGTTGTTATATGTGTCCATGTTACAGGTTGTTATATGTGTCCATGTTACAGGTTGTTATATGTGTTCATGTTACATGTTGTTATATGTGTCCATGTTACATGTTGTTATATGTGTCCATGTTACAGGTTGTTATATGTGTTCATGTTACATGTTGTTATATGTGTCCATGTTACAGGTTGTTATATGTGTCCATGTTACAGGTTGTTATATGTGTCCATGTTACAGGTTGTTATATGTGTCCATGATACATGTTGTTATATGTGTCCATGTTACAGGTTGTTATATGTGTCCATGTTACAGGCTGTTACGTGTCCATGATACATGTTGTTATATGTGTCCATGTTACAGGCTGTTACGTGTGTCCATGTTACATGCTGTTATATGTGTCCATGTTACAGGTTGTTATATGTGTCCATGTTACATGTTGTTATATGTGTCCATGTTACATGTTGTTATATGTGTCCATGTTACAGGTTGTTATATGTGTCCATGTTACAGGTTGTTATATGTGTCCATGTTACATGTTGTTATATGTGTCCATGTTACAGGTTGTTATATGTGTCCATGTTACAGGCTGTTACGTGTCCATGATACATGTTGTTATATGTGTCCATGTTACAGGCTGTTACGTGTGTCCATGTTACATGCTGTTATATGTGTCCATGTTACATGTTGTTATATGTGTCCATGATACATGTTGTTATATGTGTCCATGATACATGTTGTTATATGTGTCCATGTTACAGGCTGTTACGTGTGTCCATGTTACAGTTTGTTATATGTGTCCATGTTACAGGCTGTTACGTGTCCATGATACATGTTGTTATATGTGTCCATGTTACAGGTTGTTATATGTGTCCATGTTACAGGCTGTTACGTGTGTCCATGTTGCAGGTTGTTATATGTGTCCATGTTACAGGCTGTTACGTGTGTCCATGTTACAGGTTGTTATTTGTGTCCATGTTACATGTTGTTATATGTGTCCATGTTACATGTTGTTATATGTGTCCATGTTACATGTTGTTATATGTGTTCATGTTACAGGTTGTTATATGTGTCCATGTTACATGTTGTTATATGTGTCCATGCTACATGTTGTTATATGTGTTCATGTTACAGGTTGTTATATGTGTCCATGTTACATGTTGTTATATGTGTCCATGTTACAGGCTGTTACGTGTCCATGATACATGTTGTTATATGTGTCCATGTTACAGGCTGTTACGTGTGTCCATGTTACAGGTTGTTATATGTGTCCATGTTACAGGCTGTTACGTGTGTCCATGTTACATGTTGTTATATGTGTTCATGTTACAGGTTGTTATATGTGTCCATGTTACATGTTGTTATATGTGTCCATGTTACATGTTGTTATATGTGTCCATGTTACATGTTGTTATATGTGTCCATGTTACATGTTGTTATATGTGTCCATGTTACAGGCTGTTACATGTGTCCATGTTACATGTTGTTATATGTGTCCATGTTACATGTTGTTATATGTGTCCATGTTACATGTTGTTATATGTGTTCATGTTACATGTTGTTATAAGTGTTCATGTTACATGTTGTTATATGTGTCCATGTTACATGTTGTTATATGTGTCCATGTTACAGGTTGTTATATGTGTCCATGTTACAGGTTGTTATATGTGTCCATGATACATGTTGTTATATGTGTCCATGTTACAGGTTGTTATATGTGTCCATGTTACAGGTTGTTATATGTGTCCATGTTACATGTTGTTATATGTGTCCATGTTACATGTTGTTATATGTGTCCATGTTACATGTTGTTATATGTGTCCATGTTACAGGTTGTTATATGTGTCCATGATACATGTTGTTATATGTGTCCATGTTACATGTTGTTATATGTGTCCATGATACATGTTGTTATATGTGTCCATGATACATGTTGTTATATGTGTTCATGTTACAGGTTGTTATATGTGTCCATGTTACAGGTTGTTATATGTGTCCATGATACATGTTGTTATATGTGTTCATGTTACAGGTTGTTATATGTGTCCATGTTACATGTTGTTATATGTGTCCATGTTACATGTTGTTATATTTGTCCATGTTACAGGTTGTTATATGTGTCCATGTTACATGTTGTTATATGTGTCCATGTTACAGGTTGTTATATGTGTCCATGTTACATGTTGTTATATGTGTCCATGTTACAGGTTGTTATATGTGTTCATGTTACAGGTTGTTATATGTGTCCATGTTACAGGTTGTTATATGTGTCCATGATACATGTTGTTATACGTGTCCATGTTACATGTTGTTCTATGTGTCCATGTTACAGGTTGTTATATGTGTTCATGTTAGAGGTTGTTATATGTGTCCATGTTACAGGTTGTTATATGTGTTCATGTTACAGGTTGTTATATGTGTCCATGATACATGTTGTTATACGTGTCCATGTTACATGTTGTTCTATGTGTCCATGTTACAGGTTGTTATATGTGTTCATGTTAGAGGTTGTTATATGTGTCCATGTTACAGGTTGTTGTATGTGTCCATGATACATGTTGTTATATGTGTCCATGTTACATGTTGTTATATGTGTCCATGTTACATGTTGTTATATGTGTCCATGATACATGTTGTTATATGTGTTCATGTTACATGTTGTTATATGTGTCCATGTTACATGTTGTTATATGTGTTCATGTTACAGGTTGTTATATGTGTCCATGTTACATGTTGTTATATGTGTCCATGTTACATGTTGTTATATGTGTTCATGTTACAGGTTGTTATATGTGTCCATGTTACATGTTGTTATATGTGTCCATGTTACAGGCTGTTACGTGTCCATGATACATGTTGTTATATGTGTCCATGTTACAGGCTGTTATATGTGTCCATGTTACAGGCTGTTACGTGTGTCCATGTTACAGGTTGTTATATGTGTCCATGTTACAGGCTGTTACGTGTGTCCATGTTACATGTTGTTATATGTGTTCATGTTACAGGTTGTTATATGTGTCCATGTTACATGTTGTTATATGTGTCCATGTTACATGTTGTTATATGTGTCCATGTTACATGTTGTTATATGTGTCCATGTTACATGTTGTTATATGTGTCCATGTTACAGGCTGTTACATGTGTCCATGTTACATGTTGTAATATGTGTCCATGTTACATGTTGTTATATGTGTCCATGTTACATGTTGTTATATGTGTTCATGTTACATGTTGTTATATGTGTTCATGTTACATGTTGTTATATGTGTCCATGTTACATGTTGTTATATGTGTCCATGTTACAGGTTGTTATATGTGTCCATGTTACAGGTTGTTATATGTGTCCATGATACATGTTGTTATATGTGTCCATGTTACAGGTTGTTATATGTGTCCATGTTACAGGTTGTTATATGTGTCCATGTTACATGTTGTTATATGTGTCCATGTTACATGTTGTTATATGTGTCCATGTTACATGTTGTTATATGTGTCCATGTTACAGGTTGTTATATGTGTCCATGATACATGTTGTTATATGTGTCCATGTTACATGTTGTTATATGTGTCCATGATACATGTTGTTATATGTGTCCACGATACATGTTGTTATATGTGTTCATGTTACAGGTTGTTATATGTGTCCATGTTACAGGTTGTTATATGTGTCCATGATACATGTTGTTATATGTGTTCATGTTACAGGTTGTTATATGTGTCCATGTTACAGGTTGTTATATGTGTCCATGTTACAGGTTGTTATATGTGTTCATGTTACATGTTGTTATATGTGTCCATGTTACATGTTGTTATATGTGTCCATGTTACAGGTTGTTATATGTGTTCATGTTACATGTTGTTATATGTGTCCATGTTACAGGTTGTTATATGTGTCCATGTTACAGGTTGTTATATGTGTCCATGTTACAGGTTGTTATATGTGTCCATGATACATGTTGTTATATGTGTCCATGTTACAGGTTGTTATATGTGTCCATGTTACAGGCTGTTACGTGTCCATGATACATGTTGTTATATGTGTCCATGTTACAGGCTGTTACGTGTGTCCATGTTACATGCTGTTATATGTGTCCATGTTACAGGTTGTTATATGTGTCCATGATACATGTTGTTATATGTGTCCATGTTACAGGTTGTTATATGTGTCCATGTTACATGTTGTTATATGTGTCCATGTTACAGGTTGTTATATGTGTCCATGTTACAGGTTGTTATATGTGTTCATGTTACATGTTGTTATATGTGTCCATGTTACATGTTGTTATATGTGTCCATGTTACAGGTTGTTATATGTGTTCATGTTACATGTTGTTATATGTGTCCATGTTACAGGTTGTTATATGTGTCCATGTTACAGGTTGTTATATGTGTCCATGTTACAGGTTGTTATATGTGTCCATGATACATGTTGTTATATGTGTCCATGTTACAGGTTGTTATATGTGTCCATGTTACAGGCTGTTACGTGTCCATGATACATGTTGTTATATGTGTCCATGTTACAGGCTGTTACGTGTGTCCATGTTACATGCTGTTATATGTGTCCATGTTACAGGTTGTTATATGTGTCCATGATACATGTTGTTATATGTGTCCATGTTACATGTTGTTATATGTGTCCATGTTACAGGTTGTTATATGTGTCCATGTTACAGGTTGTTATATGTGTCCATGTTACATGTTGTTATATGTGTCCATGTTACAGGTTGTTATATGTGTCCATGTTACAGGCTGTTACGTGTCCATGATACATGTTGTTATATGTGTCCATGTTACAGGCTGTTACGTGTGTCCATGTTACATGCTGTTATATGTGTCCATGTTACATGTTGTTATATGTGTCCATGATACATGTTGTTATATGTGTCCATGATACATGTTGTTATATGTGTCCATGTTACAGGCTGTTACGTGTGTCCATGTTACAGTTTGTTATATGTGTCCATGTTACAGGCTGTTACGTGTCCATGATACATGTTGTTATATGTGTCCATGTTACAGGTTGTTATATGTGTCCATGTTACAGGCTGTTACGTGTGTCCATGTTGCAGGTTGTTATATGTGTCCATGTTACAGGCTGTTACGTGTGTCCATGTTACAGGTTGTTATATGTGTCCATGTTACATGTTGTTATATGTGTCCATGTTACATGTTGTTATATGTGTCCATGTTACATGTTGTTATATGTGTTCATGTTACAGGTTGTTATATGTGTCCATGTTACATGTTGTTATATGTGTCCATGCTACATGTTGTTATATGTGTTCATGTTACAGGTTGTTATATGTGTCCATGTTACATGTTGTTATATGTGTCCATGTTACAGGCTGTTACGTGTCCATGATACATGTTGTTATATGTGTCCATGTTACAGGCTGTTACGTGTGTCCATGTTACAGGTTGTTATATGTGTCCATGTTACAGGCTGTTACGTGTGTCCATGTTACATGTTGTTATATGTGTTCATGTTACAGGTTGTTATATGTGTCCATGTTACATGTTGTTATATGTGTCCATGTTACATGTTGTTATATGTGTCCATGTTACATGTTGTTATATGTGTCCATGTTACAGGCTGTTACATGTGTCCATGTTACATGTTGTTATATGTGTCCATGTTACATGTTGTTATATGTGTCCATGTTACATGTTGTTATATGTGTTCATGTTACATGTTGTTATAAGTGTTCATGTTACATGTTGTTATATGTGTCCATGTTACATGTTGTTATATGTGTCCATGTTACAGGTTGTTATATGTGTCCATGTTACAGGTTGTTATATGTGTCCATGATACATGTTGTTATGTGTGTCCATGTTACAGGTTGTTATATGTGTCCATGTTACAGGTTGTTATATGTGTCCATGTTACATGTTGTTATATGTGTCCATGTTACATGTTGTTATATGTGTCCATGTTACATGTTGTTATATGTGTCCATGTTACAGGTTGTTATATGTGTCCATGATACATGTTGTTATATGTGTCCATGTTACATGTTGTTATATGTGTCCATGATACATGTTGTTATATGTGTCCATGATACATGTTGTTATATGTGTTCATGTTACAGGTTGTTATATGTGTCCATGTTACAGGTTGTTATATGTGTCCATGATACATGTTGTTATATGTGTTCATGTTACAGGTTGTTATATGTGTCCATGTTACATGTTGTTATATGTGTCCATGTTACATGTTGTTATATTTGTCCATGTTACAGGTTGTTATATGTGTCCATGTTACATGTTGTTATATGTGTCCATGTTACAGGTTGTTATATGTGTCCATGTTACATGTTGTTATATGTGTCCATGTTACAGGTTGTTATATGTGTTCATGTTACAGGTTGTTATATGTGTCCATGTTACAGGTTGTTATATGTGTCCATGATACATGTTGTTATACGTGTCCATGTTACATGTTGTTCTATGTGTCCATGTTACAGGTTGTTATATGTGTTCATGTTAGAGGTTGTTATATGTGTCCATGTTACAGGTTGTTATATGTGTTCATGTTACAGGTTGTTATATGTGTCCATGTTACAGGTTGTTATATGTGTCCATGATACATGTTGTTATACGTGTCCATGTTACATGTTGTTCTATGTGTCCATGTTACAGGTTGTTATATGTGTTCATGTTAGAGGTTGTTATATGTGTCCATGTTACAGGTTGTTGTATGTGTCCATGATACATGTTGTTATATGTGTCCATGTTACATGTTGTTATATGTGTCCATGTTACATGTTGTTATATGTGTCCATGATACATGTTGTTATATGTGTTCATGTTACATGTTGTTATATGTGTCCATGTTACATGTTGTTATATGTGTTCATGTTACAGGTTGTTATATGTGTCCATGTTACATGTTGTTATATGTGTCCATGTTACATGTTGTTATATGTGTTCATGTTACAGGTTGTTATATGTGTCCATGTTACATGTTGTTATATGTGTCCATGTTACAGGCTGTTACGTGTCCATGATACATGTTGTTTTATGTGTCCATGTTACAGGCTGTTATATGTGTCCATGTTACAGGCTGTTACGTGTGTCCATGTTACAGGTTGTTATATGTGTCCATGTTACAGGCTGTTACGTGTGTCCATGTTACATGTTGTTATATGTGTTCATGTTACAGGTTGTTATATGTGTCCATGTTACATGTTGTTATATGTGTCCATGTTACATGTTGTTATATGTGTCCATGTTACATGTTGTTATATGTGTCCATGTTACAGGCTGTTACATGTGTCCATGTTACATGTTGTTATATGTGTCCATGTTACATGTTGTTATATGTGTTCATGTTACATGTTGTTATATGTGTTCATGTTACATGTTGTTATATGTGTCCATGTTACATGTTGTTATATGTGTCCATGTTACAGGTTGTTATATGTGTCCATGTTACAGGTTGTTATATGTGTCCATGATACATGTTGTTATATGTGTCCATGTTACAGGTTGTTATATGTGTCCATGTTACATGTTGTTATATGTGTCCATGTTACA
This sequence comes from Taurulus bubalis, assembly GCF_910589615.1. Lineage (NCBI taxonomy): Eukaryota > Metazoa > Chordata > Actinopteri > Perciformes > Cottidae > Taurulus > Taurulus bubalis. Next base: position 48,298,595 of record NC_136589.1, on the reverse strand, counting down.
TGTTGTTATATGTGTCCATGTTACATGTTGTTATATGTGTCCATGTTACAGGTTGTTATATGTGTCCATGATACATGTTGTTATATGTGTCCATGTTACATGTTGTTATATGTGTCCATGATACATGTTGTTATATGTGTCCATGATACATGTTGTTATATGTGTTCATGTTACAGGTTGTTATATGTGTCCATGTTACAGGTTGTTATATGTGTCCATGATACATGTTGTTATATGTGTTCATGTTACAGGTTGTTATATGTGTCCATGTTACAGGTTGTTATATGTGTCCATGTTACAGGTTGTTATATGTGTTCATGTTACATGTTGTTATATGTGTCCATGTTACATGTTGTTATATGTGTCCATGTTACAGGTTGTTATATGTGTTCATGTTACATGTTGTTATATGTGTCCATGTTACAGGTTGTTATATGTGTCCATGTTACAGGTTGTTATATGTGTCCATGTTACAGGTTGTTATATGTGTCCATGATACATGTTGTTATATGTGTCCATGTTACAGGTTGTTATATGTGTCCATGTTACAGGCTGTTACGTGTCCATGATACATGTTGTTATATGTGTCCATGTTACAGGCTGTTACGTGTGTCCATGTTACATGCTGTTATATGTGTCCATGTTACAGGTTGTTATATGTGTCCATGATACATGTTGTTATATGTGTCCATGTTACATGTTGTTATATGTGTCCATGTTACAGGTTGTTATATGTGTCCATGTTACAGGTTGTTATATGTGTCCATGTTACATGTTGTTATATGTGTCCATGTTACAGGTTGTTATATGTGTCCATGTTACAGGCTGTTACGTGTCCATGATACATGTTGTTATATGTGTCCATGTTACAGGCTGTTACGTGTGTCCATGTTACATGCTGTTATATGTGTCCATGTTACATGTTGTTATATGTGTCCATGATACATGTTGTTATATGTGTCCATGATACATGTTGTTATATGTGTCCATGTTACAGGCTGTTACGTGTGTCCATGTTACAGTTTGTTATATGTGTCCATGTTACAGGCTGTTACGTGTCCATGATACATGTTGTTATATGTGTCCATGTTACAGGTTGTTATATGTGTCCATGTTACAGGCTGTTACGTGTGTCCATGTTGCAGGTTGTTATATGTGTCCATGTTACAGGCTGTTACGTGTGTCCATGTTACAGGTTGTTATATGTGTCCATGTTACATGTTGTTATATGTGTCCATGTTACATGTTGTTATATGTGTCCATGTTACATGTTGTTATATGTGTTCATGTTACAGGTTGTTATATGTGTCCATGTTACATGTTGTTATATGTGTCCATGTTACATGTTGTTATATGTGTTCATGTTACAGGTTGTTATATGTGTCCATGTTACATGTTGTTATATGTGTCCATGTTACAGGCTGTTACGTGTCCATGATACATGTTGTTATATGTGTCCATGTTACAGGCTGTTACGTGTGTCCATGTTACAGGTTGTTATATGTGTCCATGTTACAGGCTGTTACGTGTGTCCATGTTACATGTTGTTATATGTGTTCATGTTACAGGTTGTTATATGTGTCCATGTTACATGTTGTTATATGTGTCCATGTTACATGTTGTTATATGTGTCCATGTTACATGTTGTTATATGTGTCCATGTTACATGTTGTTATATGTGTCCATGTTACAGGCTGTTACATGTGTCCATGTTACATGTTGTTATATGTGTCCATGTTACATGTTGTTATATGTGTCCATGTTACATGTTGTTATATGTGTTCATGTTACATGTTGTTATAAGTGTTCATGTTACATGTTGTTATATGTGTCCATGTTACATGTTGTTATATGTGTCCATGTTACAGGTTGTTATATGTGTCCATGTTACAGGTTGTTATATGTGTCCATGATACATGTTGTTATATGTGTCCATGTTACAGGTTGTTATATGTGTCCATGTTACAGGTTGTTATATGTGTCCATGTTACATGTTGTTATATGTGTCCATGTTACATGTTGTTGTATGTGTCCATGTTACATGTTGTTATATGTGTCCATGTTACAGGTTGTTATATGTGTCCATGATACATGTTGTTATATGTGTCCATGTTACATGTTGTTATATGTGTCCATGATACATGTTGTTATATGTGTCCATGATACATGTTGTTATATGTGTTCATGTTACAGGTTGTTATATGTGTCCATGTTACAGGTTGTTATATGTGTCCATGATACATGTTGTTATATGTGTTCATGTTACAGGTTGTTATATGTGTCCATGTTACATGTTGTTATATGTGTCCATGTTACATGTTGTTATATTTGTCCATGTTACAGGTTGTTATATGTGTCCATGTTACATGTTGTTATATGTGTCCATGTTACAGGTTGTTATATGTGTCCATGTTACATGTTGTTATATGTGTCCATGTTACAGGTTGTTATATGTGTTCATGTTACAGGTTGTTATATGTGTCCATGTTACAGGTTGTTATATGTGTCCATGATACATGTTGTTATACGTGTCCATGTTACATGTTGTTCTATGTGTCCATGTTACAGGTTGTTATATGTGTTCATGTTAGAGGTTGTTATATGTGTCCATGTTACAGGTTGTTGTATGTGTCCATGATACATGTTGTTATATGTGTCCATGTTACATGTTGTTATATGTGTCCATGTTACAGGTTGTTATATGTGTCCATGTTACATGTTGTTATATGTGTCCATGTTACAGGTTGTTATATGTGTCCATGTTACATGTTGTTATATGTGTCCATGATACATGTTGTTATATGTGTTCATGTTACAGGTTGTTATATGTGTCCATGATACATGTTGTTATATGTGTCCATGATACATGTTGTTATATGTGTTCATGTTACAGGTTGTTATATGTGTCCATGTTACATGTTGTTATATGTGTCCATGTTACAGGTTGTTATATGTGTTCATGTTACAGGTTGTTATATGTGTCCATGTTACAGGTTGTTATATGTGTCCATGATACATGTTGTTATATGTGTCCATGTTACATGTTGTTATATGTGTCCATGTTACAGGTTGTTATATGTGTCCATGTTACAGGTTGTTATATGTGTCCATGTTACATGTTGTTATATGTGTTCATGTTACAGGTTGTTATTTGTGTCCATGTTACATGTTGTTATATGTGTCCATGTTACATGTTGTTATATGTGTCCATGTTACATGTTGTTACATGTGTCCATGTTACATGTTGTTATATGTGTCCATGTTACATGTTGTTATATGTGTCCATGTTACATGTTGTTATATGTGTGGCAGCTAGTCCACTGTTTCCTCCCCAGGCTGCCTTCTGTCTGTTCTTTTCCCAGTGTCCTTCTTCTTGTTTGTGGGGACAGGACAGTGGCCTTTAGTGGGGAGTTTAGGTGGGCCTGCCCAGGGGCGGTTTTGGGCAAAAAAGATTTCAATCCAGAACACAGAGTTGTAACGGACTTTTAAGTTTCACTTTTGGGGTAACGTTAGGAACAAGATGTTACGTTTGAGGCTACGCACAGACGGATACACAGCCTTTTTTTTTTTTTTAACCCGGCCGGGGGGTGGGGGGGGCGCTCGGAAGGGGGTCTCGCCCGGGGCGTAATTACATGTAGAACCGCCACTGGGCCCGCCAGTGGCAGAACTCTCAGAAACAATACTAATAAGAAATAAGATAAGATAAGAAATAAATCCTTTATTTGTCCCGCAAGTGGGGAAATTGCAGGATATACTATTATTTACAACACCAACATATTATTTACAAAGAAAATGCCACTAAAGCACCACTCAAACTTTCCCAATTGCTGCTGTCCTGCTCTGCACACTTTCATCCCTCCCCCACAGGCAATCTCGCCACTGATTTCACCATTACCGTAATAAAATGAATGATAAATAAAAAAATTAAAAGTCACGGAGAAAAAAAAGCGGTGTGGCAGCTCATGAGACAGTGAGGCGTCCGCTAGTAAAAACGTTTCCATCCTCAGGGCTCATTTTTGAAACTCCAGCGTAGTGAGGACGCTCAGTGTAAACGTAGAAAGATATGCGTTTTAAAATGGAAACGTAGTAGTGTGGCCTATTTACTTCAGAGTTATTTTATTAAGTTATTGCATTTAAACCATCCTTAGCATTCTAGGAGCAGGGGGCTGCTGTGCAGCGCCCGGGGGGCAACTGGAGGTTCAGTGTCTCGCTGAAGGACACTTCCACATGCAAGCTGTGTGGAGGACGGGTATCGAACCTGCTACCTTGTGGTTACAGGACGACCACTCTACCCCATGAGCCACAAATAAGGGGAGGGGTCAAGACCTGCATAGTTGTGTGTTTACTTGACCTCAATGTAGGCCGACACATGGCAGTGGATTTTTTTCTCCTCTTCATAAGAATTTGATCGTTATAACAGTAACTTTAAAGTAGCAACACAATGTCGAGATTTCTTGTTCGCAAATAATTACACCTCATTTGCGCGAGTTGAAATTTTTCGTGTGGCGTAAGCCAATCAGCGTTGAGCGCCGTATTGTCGTTGCTGAATCAAACTGTTGCTGGTCCGCCTGAAGTAGCGCTGGTAGCGGCTTCATTCAGACGCTGTTGTGGGACTACGGATAATATTATGAACCCAGACACCATGGAGTTTGATGTTCCCACGTATGTGGAATTTACACAACAAGTATAAAGCAGAACTAGTGGTTATTTCCATGGTGGATGGCGGAAACGGTAACTGTTTTTACGGAGATAAGCCACAGAGATAAGCCACGCCCCCTTTCAGGCACAAGTAACGCGCCACGTTTGGTGTGAACGCAGCATTAGGCTGCTCGGGGACATCTTAGGATACACTGAGCTCCTCTCTCCTCTTCTCTCTCTCCTTCTGTCTGAATTCATGTCCCTTCGATGTACATTACTAACTCTACTTCTTCCCCGGAGTCTTTGTGCTTTCTCTACTCACAGGTGGATCCTGGTTGTGTCTGGAGCCGGTCCTGCCCGACACCTCCTCTGATTATGATCATTATTCTTAATAGTAGTTGCTATTGGTATTGCTAATACCATTACTGCTTTTATTATCGTCATTATTCTATTACATCCACTGTTGCTGCTATTTTTGGTAGATGCCTACTACTCATTGTATGAATAATTTCATGTCATATTCATTGAATGTGTTGTAACTCTGTTATGTTGTTCATTGTGTACACGTGACATCTATTGCACTTCAGTCCATCCTGATAGAGGATCCTCCTCTGTTGCTCTCCCGAAGGTTTCTTCCCTTTTGCTCCCCGTTAAAGGTTTTTTGGGGGAGTTTTTCCTGAACTGATGTGAGGTCCCAGGACAGAGGATGTTGTATGTGTACAGATTGTAAAGCCCTATGAGGATAATTTGTAATTTGTGATTTTGGGCTAAACTATATAAATGTAATGTAATTGAATACTTAAATAAATAAAACAAATTAAAAAAAGCAATGGATTACAAGTTAGATTTGCTCAAGTGGCTTACTCTTACCTGCTGTCTCCAGTTAGGGAGTAATATGGGGCCTTGTCTTTTGAAGTAGCATTGGAGAAACTCACAATTGAGCACAATCTCAGACCACTGAGAAGGGGCTGGCAGTCAGTTGAGTCAGTCCGCTCCTCCAACAGGGATGGCACTATTTCTGTTTGACTGGAGGACACTGACAGCAACTTGTTGCTGTATTTTAAAGAAAGAGGGAGAGAGAGAAGTAGTGAGAGAGAACATGACATTAGTAACCTGTGAAAGCATTTTGTGTGTTTTGGCACATGTCCCACTGACCTAATGCTGAACAACTGTGTGTTTGACTTGGGAGCAGGTATGGACAATCTCATCTGGTTTCTGCTCACGGTGACCTTAGCATTGAGGGAACTCTCGTGGTACATATTAGTGTGCATCTCAAGCCCTGCCTCCACATAGTCTGAAATGTGCACACCCATTTGGGTGATGAATTCTAGCCCAACTGAAGGCATGAAGGAGAAGTCACTCTGCAAGGTGAAGGATACAACAAAGTAGCTGTAAATAGAAATTCACAGGGGTCACAGGCAAAAATATAATTGTAATTTAACATATAAACTGCAAAGAAGATAAGCTAAGTTACCATTGTGCTAGCAGGTGAGTGAGTCAGGCCTCCCTTGACACCAGGTGCAAACACACCAGTCAAAGAGAACTTCAGAGGGAAGCCAGCAGCAGTGGGTAAAGAGAAGGCATTCTCCATGAAGATGTAGTGGGCAAAGACTTCATTTTCAGTGCTAGATGTCAATGCAAAGATGGCCTGTTGGAAAGTAAACAAACAGGCTACATATAATAATAATCAAAATAATAATACTTTTATTCTATATAGCGCTTTTCTGAATACTCAAAGACACTTTACATAGGACAGAGACAAACAGAACAAAACAAAAAATAGAAAGACAAAGGAGCAAACAAAACAAATGAACAGAACATTTTTGGTACAAAAGAAAACTGAAGAAGCTGCAACGGAATGAGTCATGTAGTGGAGGGTAGGGAGCAGGGGTTAGCAGGTTAAGGGTAGGGAGCAGGGGTTAACAGGTGGAGGGTAGGGAGCAGGGGTTAACAGGTGAAGGGTAGGGAGCAGGGGTTAGCAGGTGAAGGGTAAGGAGCAGGGATTAGCAGGTGGAGGGTAGGGAGCAGGGGTTAGCAGGTGGAGGGTCGGGTGCAGGGGTTAGCAGGTTAAGGGTAGGGAGCAGGGGTTAGCAGGTTAAGGGTAGGGAGCAGGGGTTAGCAGGTTAAGGGTAGGGAGCAGGGGTTAGCAGGTTAAGGGTAGGGAGCAGGGGTTAGCAGGTGAAGGGTAGGGAGCAGGGGTTAACAGGTTAAGGGTAGGGAGCAGGGGTTAACAGGTTAAGGGTAGGGAGCAGGGGTTAGCAGGTGGAGGGTAGGGAGCAGGGGTTAGCAGGTGGAGGGTAGGGAGCAGGGGTTAGCAGGTTAAGGGTAGGGAGCAGGGGTTAGCAGGTTAAGGGTAGGATGCAGGGGTTAGCAGGTGGAGGGTAGGGAGCAGGAGTTAGCAGGTGGAGGGTAGGGAGCAGGAGTTTGCAGGTGGAGGGTAGGGAGCAGGGGTTAGCAGGTTAAGGGTAGGGAGCAGGGGTTAGCAGGTTAAGGGTAGGGAGCAGGGGTTAGCAGGTTAAGGGTAGGATGCAGGGGTTAGCAGGTGGAGGGTAGGGAGCAGGAGTTAGGAGGTGGAGGGTAGGGAGCAGGGGTTAGCAGGTGGAGGGTAGGGAGCAGGGGTTAGCAGGTGGAGGGTAGGGAGCAGGGGTTAGCAGGTTAAGGGTAGGGAGCAGGGGTTAGCAGGTTAAGGGTAGGATGCAGGGGTTAGCAGGTGGAGGGTAGGGAGCAGGGGTTAGCAGGTTAAAGCAGGTGAAGGCCAGTTTGAAGAGGTGGGTTTTGAGAGCTTGTTTGAATGATGATAGGGTGGGAGCCTGACGGATATGATATGACATATGACTAACTAATAACTAATAACTACATATGAACTGTAGCTTCTGAGTAGGTTTCCCATAGCTAAAGCAGATGTATGAGAGGATTTATCGAGAGCTATAAATCATTTGGATTAAAAAGAAATCTCAAACAGAAATACAAAGCTAACAACAGATCTGACCTTTGCAGGTAGCACCCTGATGAAAACATGGTAGTACATGAACAGAGTTTCAGCCATCTTTCTCATGTCACTGGTCTTCATGTATCCTATCTCAGCTCCCAGAAGCCGAAGATAGGCAATAGCTTCAGGGGCTTGAGAAAAACGCACGTCATTCAAGAGCTTCTGGACACCTTTTATGATATCGTTCAGGGGATCCCCCGGGACCTGGAGATATATTACAAGTGTATGTATAAGTTTCCGGCCATGCATGCTCAATGAAGCTTCCAAACCAAGTAAAATATAGTTGAAAGGCAAAGTTGAATTCATGTAGTAGTGCAGACAAGCACAATATGCATGATGTGTCCAAGAATCATTTCACCTGTCTCTTCATTTTATCTTTTTCTGGAGCAATTTTATCCAAAACCTCCCTGAGCATCTTGGCTTTGTCACCTGCCCAGTACATGACTTTGGAGATGGAGTCAGGGAAGAAACCCTGTTCTCCAAAGAGAGCATCAATTGTTGGTTCAAATCCGGTTCCCTCAACACCGACCTTGAATGTGAGAGATTTTAAATGTTTAAAAATCTCTACAATGCTAGTTTTTGTGTTCTATATAACAAATATGCTTTTGAAAACATACCTCAAAGACGTCATAGTTGTAGTTAAAAACCTTTAAAGTGGTCTCCAGCATCACCTCCTTAGGCAAGGTGTCAGTGGCATCGAAGATGATGTTACTCTGCACTGAGCCCAAGGGAGAGTCTATTTTGCAGTTTCTTGACATGCCATCAAATATGTTGTTTGTGGGTGGTAGCTGGTCTCTCAAGGCCAACTCAATGTAATCCTTAAGTCTTTAGGAGAAAAGAAGGTTGCAGATGACACCGTGCCAAGACAAACGTATTTATATTTTGTCTTTCAGATCAAGAAACTGTCAGCAAACGGTTTCTGTCCCCTACATTGTCCATGCCCTATAATGTTTGAAAATCCATTGTCTTAATACATGTTGGCTTCAATTGAAATTCCTAAGATTAAAGATAAATATACAAAAGGGGGTATCTTTAAATCTGCATTACTGGATTTTTGGTCACTTGGGGGCAGAAGAAACCCACAACACAAATGTTGTATCAACTTCTAGAATTGCTATTGGTAACAGGTTAGCAAGACATTGCCTATTGCTTATGATGTCTAGCAGAAACATAGCAACATTAGCATTCAGTTGTTCTTGTGGCCACCTAATAAATGTAATATTCACTCAACCTTTAGTTTTCTTCTGATCTCCACCAATTCCTGAGAAAAATATCTGGCGCTCTAGCTGCTAGTTGTTGGAATTTCTTCACCAGTCGCTAGCTTTGTTTGTCTGTGATTTGCTGCTAAGTGGGTACATACAGTGATATTATGTTTCAGATTTATAATACAATTTATATTATTCTATCACAACAGTAGACATTTGCATGCGCTAAGAAGCTTTGTTAAATGGATTGTACTTGTATAGCGCTTTTCTAGTCTTCCGAGCACTGAAAGCGCTTTAACACGGCATCATTCACTCATTTACACACTGATGACCATGCAAGGTGCCACCTGCCCATCTGGACTATAAAAACATTCATAACAATTTTGGGGTTAAGTGTCTTGCCCAAGGACACATCGACATGGACTAGCGGAGCCGGGGATCGAACCGCCTATTCTCTGATTGCAGGGCAACCCTGCTCTTCCACTGAGACACAGTCGCTATAAATATGAATGCACAGTTGATTAACTAGTGACTATTGCTGGCCAAATACTCACTGATACATTTGTGTCTCGCCGGAGTTGCAGATGTTTTTCAGATGAGAGACCACAAAGCTCTTGAGCTGCTCGTCCCTCACATTCTCCAAACTGTTCAGAATGTCTCGAACCAGGGCTTGGTCTGGGCTCTTCATCAGAATCAGGTAGGCTGCTACACGCTTTTCAACAGGGCCTTGAGCATCCTGGAACACCTCCATGAAAATGTTTCTGACCTGTGGTTGACCAAATGTTAAATTACAACATCCATACTGTACAAAACAGCACAACATATTATGTGGTCATCATCACCCTACAATGACAAATTGTAATATATGTGTTAGTGTGAACTAGTTGTACCTCATTATTAATATCCATCAACCGGAAGGCCTGTATAGCTGCCTTTTGGTTTAATAAAGGAATGTCTGTTTTCTTAGCACAACGCAAAACAGAAGAAATCAGACTGGGGCTCACAGCCTGCATGGCTTGACCCATGACACCAACAACCTGAAGATGAGAAAAAAATATATTAATTTGATTCCCTGACAAGAGCTGACTCAATCCATAAATACAGCAGTTAGATTCTTGAATTACTAGTACCTTCAGTACAAGGAAGGCAATCTCTTTGGGATCAGCAGGAAAGTCAGAATCTTCATCAAGGGTTTCTCCCGAGCAGTCATTTAACAGTGTTTCCATGAACTTTGACACCTCTGTGACCACTGGAGTAACCTCTGCTTTATGGAACCTGTGGGCCAGAGACAGGGATGATGATGTATGCTGATCACATGCTCTGGTTTGGGTGAAACGTTTATTAAAAGTTCCATTTGAGAGTGTTTCCCTCTCGTGGTCTCCTGTACATTGAAAGAATTTGCCAAAATAGGACACAAAAAAAACATGTTCATGTCCTACTTGCTTTATTCAAATTGAACAGGTTTTCTACAGTTTAAATATATAAACATAAATATCGTAATATATAAAAAAGGATTGTGTGTGGTAACTATTAGTTTTATGAAGCCCAGAAACAATATTTGACTTACTTTTTGACTGTGTTGGCTAGCGCATACATGATCACCCTGCTCTGTTTATACTGAGCCATGCTGAGCATATCTCGGACACGTGTGGCATCAGGGTCAGCCTGTAGACTCAGCCCATAGACTAGAGCGTCCACTTCTGCTGACAACCCATCAATGGTCCTGATAGCCTGGAAAATGGCGCTGGTGCACTCTGTGGTTCCACACTGGACCAGAGCCTGCCAGGTGAGCCAGCCTGACACGTCCAACATCTCAGTGACCGTCTGGCTCAGGGTCTCGTTCCTCAGGGCGCGCAGGCTGGACACCAGCTTATGGAAAAGGCTGGTCCTCTTCTGACCCTGGTTTGTGCCTGCCAAAGCCACAAGGTCCTGTAGGGCGCTCAGAGCAGTGTCCTTCGTCTGGACTGAAGCTTTATCCTCAGGGTCTTCGAAGTGGAGTGGCTTGCTCTGGCTGGGGTTCACGTCTGTGTACACACATGTATACATTAATTTTGCATTTCCCAAAAAGAGATGCGAACTAAAGTTAAGAATATCAGGCACAGCTCACCGAATACTTTGTTGTTGATCCTTTTGGAGCTTTGAAAGCTGAGATTCTGGGTCACCTCAGATGATATTCCATTGTCCCTGCAAAGCAGATTAGAAGGTGATGCAAAATGTGTAGCAGTGCACTATATAGGCACATATATCTGCACTCAGAGGATGACTTACGCATTGGAAAATGGTAGATAGATGTGTTTTTCTGTGCACATGGCTGCCATGATGTGCTTTCCCTTGTTATCAAATTGGTAGTTGCAGTTTTGAGTGCTTGTAATCAGTTTTGACAAGGGGCGATGCTGGAAACAAAATTACACAATGTTTTGGTGTTAATGCTCATATTTACTTTCAAAGGACATTTTGCTTCAGAAGACTTCATATTATTTAAATTATTGGCAACTTGTGCACCAAAATGTATTTATATCGACAATAAAGTATTTTGACATCATCTAAACCACTTTATGTGCAATGATTGGTAGGGATGGAACCAGTTATTTTTCATTGTACATAGATGCCAAATGCCATACTGGTGTATCAATCTTAAAATACTTGAAATACTTCATCTACAAAATTACTATTCATATACCAATTACCCAGTGTTAGCTTTTATTCTTGAAGAAAACTGTGATATGTGATTTGCGGTGACTAAATACTGCACAATTATTGCACAACTATATACACACTTTAATACGTCTCCTAAAGTTCTCTTATCATATTATAGTGTACGTTTATATATTTTCTATTTCAAATTATGTGTAACACTTCATAATAACGACATGCTATTTAGTATTAGTAAAGCATGAGTAAACACTTAATTCATCATTTATAAAGCATTGTTTCAACATTACTATGCATGAGTAAACACATGATACATGTTATATTCTTGATTAATAAGCTTGATTATTAGGCATTTCATGATTGGGTTTTCATACATTATAAATGATGGATTCCCCATTTGTAAATTAAGTAATATATATTACAAACCAATTAAGAATTTATGATGCACTAATGCTTAACATGTGCTTTTTACATGTTTTTTAATACTGCAATTAATGATTAATTCAGGTAGTTACTAGTCGTTGGTTAAGTATTTTGTGTGACCCATCTAAAGTGAGGACTATCTATGCTTTATAATGCATTAATAAATGACATTGAAAGGCCAGCAGTGCCTCAAAGCTCACAAAAGTCTCAGTTATCTTCTCAACAGAAAAGGGAAATAGACACAACACAAAATGATAAAGAACATGAATATGATGGTGATGGAGCTGATGCCCATCAGTGGTTTCATAATTTGCTGTCACATACACATTATTGATTATGAGTATCTAGCTCGCTAGCTAACCAGCTAGCAAGCTCGTCACTAACTAGAGGTCCTGAAACAGGTACCGGCACGCGCCACCAATCCAGGTGGACCAATCCAGGTGATAGCTAGATGCCACTGATGGGCATCGACCCCATCACCATCATATTAATGTTCTTTATCACTTTGTGTTGTGTCTATTTCCCTTTTCTGTCGAGAAGATAACTGAGACTTTTGTTAGCTTTGAGGCACTCCTTTCAATGTCATTTATAAATGATTTATGAAGCATAGATAGTCCTCACTTTAGATGGGGTCAAACAAAATACTTAACTAACAACTAGTAACTACCTGAATTAATCATGAATTGCATTATTGAAAAACGTGTAAAAAGCACATGTTATTGCATCATCAAGTCATTTATTGGTTTGTAATATATAATACTTAATTTACAAACAGGGAATCCATACTTTATAAAGTATGAAAACCCAATCATGAAACGCATTAATAGTCAAGCTTATTAATTCAACACTCTGGGGGAGTTTTTCCTGATCCGATGTGAGGTCCCGGGACAGGGATGTCATGTGTAGAGATTGTAAAGCCCTCTGAGGCAAACTTGTATTTGTGACGTTGGGCTATATAAAATATACTGAATTAAATTAATCAAGAATAAAACATTTACTGTCGTACTATGTTTATTGTCACGCACCAACCATTTAGCCAAATTCCTTGTATGTGTAACATACTTGGCAATACACCGTTTTCTGATTCTAAATTCTGCATGAGTTGCGGAAGAGTTTATAAACGAATGTTTTGGTAGTTTGGCTGTTCAGGTAAAATGGGGGTGTATCTGATCAGATGGTCATTGTGGGAGTGAAGTTTTCCTTTAATGTATCAACAGTGTAATAGTTGAGTTGTCTTCACTTACTAGCTATTACAACAGATGTCAGAAACTTGTCATAGTGATCTCATAGAGCAGGAACAAAAGGAAAACATTCGACACAGCATACAAATATACAAATCAAACACAGTAAAATAGAGAAAAATACCATAAAGATTAGACAAAAACAACAGCCAAAGGGTTACAATTCAAGAGCCAAATTACCTAAACATATTTAAATATACTAAATGAGCTTCCGCAAAAATGTAGGTCTTTGAAAAGCCAGCTTAAGATTGTATAACATTGCTTTCCAATTTAAGGGCAGAAAGTTCCAAGAAAGTTAAACTCATTCATATTTTATCATCCTCTATTGGAGTCTTAGGGCCTTTGACCTCTAGGAGAAAGCAAAGAGAATGATCCTTTCAGATGAGTTCTACAAAGACATGATACATGATTGGCTTGACAAATTCATGTCTTTATAGAACTCTTTTTCAAAGCCATCTTCTTTTAATAAGCAGGCATGATATTCATCACACAATACAGTGGTATTAAAGACATTAACCAGTCATTGGCTATAAAGACAAGTACTAGCATCTCACCAGTGTTTGCAGCAGTGCCAGGGGGCTGTTGACAAGTTTCCTTCTGTAGAACTGGTCACACTGGGACAGATCTCTGGACAGTGTCACGTCTGTGGCGACATCCCTTCTGGCATGCACCAAGTAGTCTGTAACGCACTGGCCATGCACTGTGCTCTGAAAAAGAAAGGGGAAAAAAGCAGATGAATGATTTAGCTCTCAAATAAAGGAAAAAAATCGTGATTTTTCTGCCATTCCATTTTCATATGCAATCTGCTATTATGAGAAGTGAAAGGTCACCTCTCATATTAGCTTTCATGTGTCATGTACTGTTTGCTCATTTCCAATTCACCGACAAGGGATTATACAATTTACATCTAATATAATGTGTTTACAGACCCAAATGCAAGCCTTGCTGTGTCCTTTCTGGTACATTGTCAGATAAGCCACTTTAGGTTGTGAGAAGATACCAACCATGAGGCTATTCTGTTCATCCTCCATGACTGGCACCATGAGCGCTGAAAGGATTCCTCTTTTAATGTTGAGGATGTGGACTGGCTCTTCTGTCTCAGGGTAAAGGTGGACGCTGGTGACTTTCTCCATAGTGAACTTCAGAAGGTTCCTGGGTCAAGAAAAGACATTAACTCAGGAGGCTCACACTATAATTTATGTTTAGTTCAAATATTGCCAGTCGGAGACCTCAATCCGACTGGTTGTACATGTACCAAAGCATCCAATTTATTTAGTATAGCCCACAAAAGCATGTGTATACCGTATAGTAAGTTGCAGATGCCATTTCCTTAAGACTAATAAGATATGTTATATATCTGGCATTGAGACAGTGTAACATTTAAAATGTTGTGATATTGTCAGGAAACCTCTTATTGTTTTATGACCTCAAATATGAGGAAATTATGAATACGCTACCAGGCATTTTCTATGTACAGTAATATATGATGAAACATTTTGAGCAGAGAAGTAGAGAATTTGAGTCCCTATTATTTTTAGGATTATGTTTTATGTGATGTAACCAGGCCGATAATTTAAGTCTTTAATGTCATTCTATTTTAAATGAAGCTCTTGCATAAGTTGAGACAGGAAGAACATCCCCTCACACCAGGCTTTAGGCCTCTCACTTGTACTGCTCTCTCACCAGCAGCATGCATCCTATAAGTGTCATAGACTCTATCGGCTGTTTAGCAGCCGATAGCTCAGTCACACCCTCTTCGTTAGCCTATCAGCTTGTTGCCGTCTCCTTTAAATCTGCTGTATCCCCGCCTCTAGTGTCCTGCTGCTGTCTCATGCGAATGCATGTTACTGTTGTACGATTCATGTTGCTGATACGCATGATTCATGTTGCTGTTACACATGATCATGTTGCTGTTCTCCATGATTCATGTTGCTGTTACACATGATTCATGTAGCTGTTACACATGATTCATGTTGCTGTTACACACAATCATGTTGCTGTTCTCCATGATTCATGGTGCTGCTACACACGATTCATGTTGCTGTTCTCCATGATTCATGTTGCTGTTACACATGATTCATGTAGCTGTTACACATGATTCATGTTGCTGTTACACACAATCATGTTGCTGTTCTCCATGATTCATGGTGCTGCTACACACGATTCATGTTGCTGTTCTCCATGATTCATATTGCTGTTACACATGATTCATGTTGCTGTTCTCCAGGATTTATGTTCCTGCTCTCCACGATTCATGTTGCTGTTACGCATGATCATGTTGCTGTATCGCATGATCATGTTGCTGTTCTCCACGATTCATGTTCCTGCTCTCCACGATTCATGTTGCTGTTACGCATGATCATGTTGCTGTTTCGCATGATCATGTTGCTGTTACACATGATCATGTTGCTGTTACGCATGATCATGCTGCTGTTATGCATGATTCATGTTGCTGTTATGCATGATCATGCTGCTGTTATGCATGATTCATGTTGCTGTTATGCATGATTCATGTTGCTGTTACGCATGATTCAAGTTGCTGTTACGCATGATCATGTTGCTGTTACGCATGATTATGTTGCTGTTACACATGATTCATGTTGCTGTTACGCATGATTCATGTTGATTCATGTTACGGTTCATGTTGCTGTTACGCATGATCATGTTGCTGTTACGCATGATCATGCTGCTGTTACGCATGATCATGTTGCTTTTACGCATGATCATGTTGCTGTTACGCATGATTCGTGTTACTGTTATGCATGATTCATGTTGCTGTTACGCATGATCATGCTGCTGTTACGCATGATTCATGTTGCTGTTACGCATGATTCATGTTGCTGTTGCGCACGATCATGATGCTGTTACGCATGATCATGTTGCTGTTACGCATGATTCATGTTGCTGTTACACATGATCATGTTGCTGTTACGCATTATTCATGTTGCTGTTACGCATGATTCATGTTGCTGTTACGCATGATCATGCTGCTGTTACGCATGATTCATGTTGCTGTTATGCATGATTCATGTTGCTGTTACGCATGATTCAAGTTGCTGTTACGCATGATCATGTTGTTGTTACGCATGATCATGTTGCTCTGACACATGATTCATGTTGCTGTTACGCATGATCATTCTGCTGTAACGCATGATCATGCTGCTGTTATGCATGATTCATGTTGCTGTTACGCATGATTCAAGTTGCTGTAACACATGATCGTGTTGCTGTTACACATGATTCATGTTGCTGTTACGCATGATCATGTTGCTGTTACGCATGATTCATGTTGATTCATGCTACGGTTCATGATGCTGTTACGCATGATCATGTTGCTGTTACTCATGATCATGCTGCTGTTATGCATGATTCATGTTGCTGTTACGCATGATTCATGTTGCTGTTACGCATGATCATGTTGCTGTTACGCATGATTCATGTTGATTCATGTTACGGTTCATGTTGCTGTTACGCATGATCATGTTGCTGTTACGCATGATTCATGTTGCTGTTACACATGATTCATGTTGCTGTTACACATGATTCATGTTGCTGTTACGCATGATCATGTTGCTTTTTACGCATGATCATGTTGCTGTTACGCATGATTCATGTTACTGTTATGCATGATTCATGTTGCTGTTACGCATGATCATGCTGCTGTTACGCATGATTCATGTTGCTGTTACGCATGATTCATGTTGCTGTTACGCATGATCATGTTGCTGTTGCGCATGATCATGTTGCTGTTACGCATGATCATGTTGCTGTTCCGCATGATCATGTTGCTGTTACGCATGATTCATGTTGATTCATGTTATGGTTCATGTTGCTGTTACGCATGATCATATTGATTCATGTTATGGTTCATGTTGCTGTTACGCATGATTCATGTTGATTCATGTTATGGTTCATGTTGCTGTTACGCATGATCATGTTGCTGTTACGCATGATCATGTTGCTTTTACGCATGATTCATGTTGCTGTTACACATGATTCATGTTGCTGTTAAGCATGATCATGTTGCTTTTACGCATGATTCATGTTGCTTTTACGCATGATTCATGTTGCTGTTACACATGATTCATGTTGCTGTTAAGCATGATCATGTTGCTTTTACGCATGATGATGTTGCTGTTACGCATGATCATGTTGCTGTTACGCATGATCATGTTGCTGTTACGCATGATCATGTTGCTGTTCCGCATGATCATGTTGCTGTTACGCATGATTCATGTTGATTCATGTTATGGTTCATGTTGCTGTTACGCATGATCATGTTGATTCATGTTATGGTTCATGTTGCTGTTACGCATGATTCATGTTGATTCATGTTATGGTTCATGTTGCTGTTACGCATGATCATGTTGCTGTTACGCATGATCATGTTGCTTTTACGCATGATTCATGTTGCTGTTACACATGATTCATGTTGCTGTTAAGCATGATCATGTTGCTTTTACGCATGATGATGTTGCTGTTACACATGATTCATGTTGCTGTTACGCATGATTCATGTTGATTCATGTTACGGTTCATGTTGCTGTTACGCATGATCATGTTGCTGTTACGCATGATCATGCTGCTGTTACGCATGATTCATGTTGCTGTTACACATGATTCATGTTGCTGTTACGCATGATTCATGCTGCTGTTATGCATGATCATGCTGCTGTTACGCATGATTCATGCTGCTGTTATGCATGATTCATGTTGCTGTTACGCATGATCATGTTGCTGTTACACGTGATTCATGTTGCTGTTACGCATGATCATGTTGCTGTTACGCATGATTCATGTTGATTTATGTTACAGTTCATGTTGCTGTTACGCATGATCATGCTGCTGTTATGCATGATCATGCTGCTGTTATGCATGATCATGCTGCTGTTACGCATGATTCATGCTGCTGTTACGAATGATTCATGTTGCTGTTACGCATGATCCATGTTGCTGTTACGCATGATCATGCTGCTGTTACGCATGATTCATGTTGCTGTTATGCATGATTCATGTTGCTGTTGCGCATGATTCAAGTTGCTGTTACGCATGATCATGTTGTTGTTACGCATGATCATGTTGCTGTTACACATGATTCATGTTGCTGTTACGCATGATCATGCTGCTGTTATGCATGATTCATGTTGCTGTTATGCATGATTCATGTTGCTGTTACGCATGATTCAAGTTGCTGTAACGCATGATCATGTTGCTGTTACACATGATTCATGTTGCTGTTACGCATGATCATGTTGCTGCTACGCATGATTCATGTTGATTCATGTTACGGTTCATGATGCTGTTACGCATGATCATGTTGCTGTTACGCATGATCATGCTGCTGTTACGCATGATTCATGTTGCTGTTACACATGATTCATGTTGCTGTTACGCATGATCATGTTGCTGTTACGCATGATTCATGTTGCTGTTACACATGATTTATGTTGCTGTTACGCATGATCATGTTGCTGTTACGCATGATCATGTTGCTGTTACGCATGATTCGTGTTACTGTTATGCATGATTCATGTTGCTGTTACGCATGATCATGTTGCTGTTACGCATGATCATGTTGCTGTTACGCATGATTCATGTTGCTTCATGTTATGGTTCATGTTGCTGTTACGCATGATCATGTTGATTCATGTTATGGTTCATGTTGCTGTTACGCATGATTCATGTTGATTCATGTTATGGTTCATGTTGCTGTTACACATGATCATGTTGCTGTTACGCATGGTCATGTTGCTGTTACGCATGATCATGTTGCTGTTACGCATGATCATGTTGCTGTTACACATGATTCATGTTGCTGTTACACATGATTAATGTTGCTGTTGCACATGATCATGTTGCTGTTACGCATGATCATGTTGCTGTTACGCATGATCATGTTGCTGTTACACATGATCATGTTGCTGTTACGCATGATCATGTTGCTGTTACGCATGATCATGTTGCTGTTACGCATGATCATGTTGCTGTTACGCATGATCATGTTTTCATTTCGAACCAACGCAATTTGGTGAACATCCACAAAACCTTTTCCAGTCTCATTGTTGGAGCAAGCAACGTCCAGATCACCAGCATCTGCTTCCCCTCGTTTCACCTAGGGGAATCTCACCGGGTACTCCGGGTCACTCTGTGCAGGTAACAACCTGATCGGCACCATGCAGTTTCCGGCTAAAATCTCTCTCTCTCTCTTTCTCTCTCTCTCTCTCTCTCTCTCTCTCTCTCTCTCTCTCTCTCCTCTCTCTCTCTCTCTCTCTGTGTGTCCGCTGTGTGCTCTACACATATTTATATTGTAGATTTGATACAGCCGCTCTCAATTAATGTTGAGTTTAGATCTATATTCTGTTTTGAGACGCATGCGCAGCGTAACCTGTTAACGACGTAACGTAAACATTTCCATGAAAGTACAGGCATTTCGCCATGTATTTATTAATGAGGTTGTATGTCCGTGTCCTTTGTACTTTGTACTTTTGTACTATATAAGTTGTCATGTTCATGGAGAGAGGTCGTCCTGAAAGCACAAGGTAGCGGTTCATCCCCATAGTTTCATGTCTCAGTGTCCTTGAGCAAGACACTGAAGCCCAAAAGCTTCACAGCAGCACACTGCTCCTTAATTACTAAGGATGGGTAAAATGCAGAGAATAATATCCCCACTGTGGGATTAATAAAGGATTATTGAAAAAAAAAAGAATCTGCATCGATCAGCATTGATACCTGAAGCTGCTATTAAAACTACAGCTGTGAAATGGAGTGTTACAAGTTTAATTAAAGCAACATATTTTTGTATTGATAGTTTGCTGGAAAAGGATGGATATGGGTTGTTGCCAAATATTTATTCTTGGTTGTTTTGGTACTTTTGTTGGTGTTATACTGTGCATGTTTACGACGTTACTGCTCTGTTATGCACTGCAGTGTTAATACCAATATGAAATAAGTTTAAGAGCACCACTGAATATCTGCATTGAGAATATCTTAAAACATGAATTTGAAGTAGGTAAAATGATTATGTTGTTGATACTCAGTTCATGATTCAAAAGAGAAACACATAATGTTTAACGCATTATATATAGCTAAACATAATTCCTAATTGGTTAAGGAGACAACGCTTCGTGTTCATTTTGAGAATGTTGTGTGACATTCATTATGATCATAACATAAATAGAAATGTCATGATAGTAATAGCCTTGTTTTATACAGATACAAAGATAATCTTTGTTGCTGAGGAGAAAACAAACGCTTCTTCATTTCTCATCACCTGAGTGCACCAGGTAGGATTAATAAAGCAATACAGCTTACTACCAACGTATTCTTTTGATTCTGACTATTTGAACGGACTCTGAAAGGAAACAAGGAAGGGACGTGATCTTAAAGGAACAAACTAAAGGAACACTGAAACAACTCAGGGATACTTTTACCATTTTAACGGAAATGTGTTGGTAATATGTCGATAAGATCATAGTCAATGTTCTGCAAGATGTCACTTGAAAATATTTTCTATTTTCACAAGGTATGATATAAATATAATTTTTGAAATCAAACCATTCAGTGGCTCCAGTTCATTTTGTGAAACTGTTCAGTTCTACTTTTCTTTTCTAACGTCTCCTATGAACCGAGACCCTGGGCCAACAATGTATTGTGGTGTCCTGCGGACACTAAGCGGGTTACACACTTCTTAACAAACCTGTTCTGGAAACATTTCTTCTTGAAGCAAATTTGGAGTCACATACTTAACAACACTTTGATATATGATTATTTGATTTATGATTTGCAATATAATATGAGAAGGGGTTGCTGTAATGAGTCTTTCATCCTTTTTGGCACACAATTTGACAATTGTCTAAAGTGTGTGCGTACTTTAGTAAAACGGGGGGTGTGTGACTTACTTTTGCATGCATTATGAAAGAAAATTGTCCATGTTACCTCCCAGACTCTGTAGTATTGCATGTGTAACAGACCCCATGAAGAATGTTTTGCACTAACCTTTCCATGGCAGCCTGAAAGGCCTCAGAGCCAGGACTCTGCCTGTAGACCGGCTGGCCCTGGGGATCCATGGAATAGACCTCCCTGATAGCACAGTCTCTGCTGTGCATGATGAATCTGCACGTCTGTGGGACTTCGATCTCTACCTAAAGATATGTGACAGCAGACACAGGGTCAATGAAGAGCCAGGAGGGAGCTCAGATAAGAACATCTTGTTATCAAGTGAAGAGGGACACAAACAGGCATGTACCTGACAGGAGACTTGAGGGCCGTTCTTCAGGCTGGCAGTGCCCACCGCACCATTTCTGCTCTCTGTGGTGTACTGGTACACATATTTCTTATGGGTCTTAAATCTGGATGCCACTGCAATAAGATGAAGACATCACAATAAAGGACAATTGACTCTCTAAGATCCATGTGCTGATCAAATAATGCAAAGCCATCACTGTCTTTTAAAGAGCAGGTCATGTTCTTATTTTACACCTATAGGCCCATTCTGTTCCCAGTCAAGGTTCCACATCATCACACGGTCACAGACTTTTGGACCCAGGAGCAGCTAAATTATGTTTCCAACAGTGAGCAACTGCTACTGCAGTGAATCACAAACAGCACAGGAGCAAGAGTCCATCAGCTTCTATCTCCAGAAAACACAGCATGTGTTTATTTAGCACAGCCACCATCGATCAGCTACCAGGTCAATGTGTGTGTTGATCTACCCTATGCACCGACACACGTGTCCAGGTACACAAGCCCCTGACAGGAACTGAAGTCCAGAGTGCTCAAATTATATACATTTGGGGCCTTAAAAACCTTTGATATAGTACATAGGCTTTTTTTTATCATTCTCATTTTTCCATGTTATTAAAATACTCCAGGATAGTTATTACAATCTCTGCAGAAAATGATGTTGAAGGTTTTGTTGACTGAGTAATGGACATTGAATGTGATAACTGATAGTAGTTAAGTAGTGTAGATAAAAACTTACACAGACACGTTGAGGTTAGTTCATTACCGCCATTGCCTTCCTCTGGAAAACAAAAAGAAGATCGTGAAGGGCCATAAAAATGTATTATCAGTATAAGTTAAGGACATTATTTATTCTAATGAGAAATAGCTATTCAGGTGCTGAAGTGAATACAATGTTTATAAAGACAAGGGTATATACATATATATATATATATATATATATAAAAATATATATATATATATATATATTTATCCACAAAACCTTTATGTATATATGGTATATTTTTGGTCAAGTCCCTTTAAATCATCAGCAGTGGCAAGGAAATGAGCATACTGACATGGTTATTACAAACTTTAGCACGAATGATGCTTTTCTCCATTTTGAACATTACAATGAATGACTGCTGACTGATGGGTAATATATACAGTACACAGTGTAAAGGATATACAGGAGAATTGGTGGATCTGGGTAACAGGGTGAGACTTTATATGCTCCTTGTTACCGTTTTTCCTTTATTTTCACTTTTCCCCCTATTTTTTATTGCTATTATTTGTTATTGTAAGCTGTTCAACAAAAACATTTAGTTTGACCCAATGGCTGTACATTGTCACAAACTATCTGCTTTTTTTAACCAAGGACTTAATTTATGTATGTACGGTAATAGTGTAGTATAGTGTGATGTAATAGTAAACACAAATTAAATTCAAAGATTGAGTAAAACATATTTGTAATGGAGTCAATGCCTTGACTTGTCCTAGCAGGAAAGTCACAGGCGTTACACTCTTAGGGTTCGTTTCCATTTCCTGGGCACAGTAAACCAGGGCATGCACACTTGTAGGAGCCTGGAACTATCACACCTATAGGCCTTTCACACTGAAGACATTTACATATGAGAAGCACAAATGTAGATAATAACAATGGCTGAATTAGTTTCAGGGTCCTGGTTATTGTTCATGCTGGTTCACTGTCCTGATTTACTTGAACAGAACCCAGTCATCATTAGTAACGCCTGTGCGATGATGACAGGTCAACATGTCTGCTGAGGAAAAGGTCTTTACACTTAAAACTACAAAACAATTGTTCCAAATGTCAACTTATACCCAAAATGCTATAATATTTTGTACAAATTGTATCGTGGTGTAGTTATTTTGAAAAAAAATAATTACTACTTACGAGCCAACGTGCAGCTGCTCAGCAGCAGTAACAGCCAGAGCTTGCTGTAACCCATCATGGGCTAAAGAAAAGAGTGTTTTCAGCCTTCTCAGTCTGGACTATTCAGGCAACACCTCTACCCAGACCTTTTATACGGACCTCTTCCCTGTCCAACCCTATGATGACCAGAGGTACACAGACAGGCACAGGGTGGTCGTCTCAAAGTACAACCTCTGACTAGCACAGAAGGTTATTGTTAGGTAAGGTTAGCAATAGCATGTCTATGTCTTCAGACAACAGACCCAAAGGGTCTTGTTAATGACAATAGAGGATTGCACAATGAAATGCAGTTGTAATCAATCAGTCAGACTGTGGTGCTTTAACAATCAACTGATCAATAACTCAAAATTATCAACACATGATGTATATTTTTTACTGCTTTGGTTTACTAAATCAAGGTATATATTGTGTATTTGATTAATAATTTATATGATTCATTTATTTGGTTTGGTAATCTCTTGAACTTTCAATGTCTTATTTAAAAGAACAGAGATAAAATAGAGGGATCTATAATACTACCTTCCTGAGAGTGTGTTCTAACCCATGTGCAGTAGGAGGCAGTGCAGTGTTTTGGGTTTGCCTTGGGACCCTGCACTTAAACGTGCTCCTGCTAGGTCTTGCCATCGCTCTTCCAGGGGTCTTGCCATCGCTCTTCCAGGGGTCTTGCCATCGCTCGTCCAGGGGTCTTGCCATCGCTCTTCCAGGGCTGTCCAAACTACGGGCCAAGGGCCAACTGCGGCCTATGGTCCATTTTTTATTGGCCCTTAGCAAATTCTAAAAATATAATGGAATATGACCCACACATGAAACTTGAGTGACATTCTCTTGAGCGACATTCTCCCATGTTAGGTGAGTTAAAATATGTTATAGTATTCATATGTTCACAAGTCCAATTACTTAATAAATTCAGTCTATGAATGTTGATTACATTCTATGACAAACGTGAGTCGATTTGTTAACAACCCCAATAACTTATTTGCATGACTATCTCAAATAAATCCTTCCCTTTCCCCGTGTGTTTCTCCCTGGATACCGGGCTGTGAAGGGGTTCGCCATCCTGACTGGGAAGCAATCTCAGGCTGCTGCTTTGAGAATGAGTTGCCAACCCTGTTTGTAACAAAATAAATGAAAACCCATTAATGGACAGTTTTCATGTTTTTTTGCTTTAAGCATATTCAAATATCAAGCATAATTGATCTCATTTGATAAATTGTGTTAACTTTAATACAGCTCTAGGGAGTGGCCCAGCCTTTCGTATATTTTATTGTATGTGGCCCTCAGCAGAAGAAGTTTAGACATCCCTGCTCTCGACACTTTTCCTTTCTGCCTGCCTCATCATTTTTCCTGTTTTCTAGGTAAGAGACCTGTGAAGTCACACAAAACACCATAAAACAACTTGGGGACTAATGTTTACTCTGTAATTTTGGAGAACATTAATGTGTTTCATGTAGTAGTTAATTGTTACTTGAGTTTTGTATTAGGCCGATTGTTGCTAAGCTAACATGATAGCATAGCACTGCCTTCCCTGGTGTTTTCTGGCTCCTGCACTTCGTAATGTGTGTTTACTAAGAAGCCAATTGTATGTTTTAATGGGCAATTTCATGCTAAATCTGTTGGTTGAATTGTTACATGTATTATAATATTTGTTCCCTATTAGCTTATTGTCTCATTGCACTGCTCCTGTTTTTTGCTTGGTGTAGTTTTTTTAACACTCAATGGCTGAAAGAGGAGGAGGAACGGACTTGGTGGCGGTTTTACCGACACGTCTTTCTCACAGAGGACGTTTCAGGAAGGACGTGTTTGCCCTCAGAGCCGGAGAGGCCGAGCGGAGGCAAACATTTGTGCATGGTACCAGAAACTTCACAGCGATATCGTGGACAACATTCTTGCCCAGATACACTAATGTAATGTTTTCTCCCTCCTCGACCGCCCGCAGTTTCAGGCATATCGGAAGAAATTCCCGGATTCGGCCTCCAACCTAACGCAGAGTCACGGACCTCTGTGTGATGATCTGACACGGCTTAAAACAGAACTGACTGTAATGTCCCCCATGGACGGCTTTGAAGGAAAAAGACACAAGAAGTAGAACATCCACGACCACCACTGCTTTGTGTTTTAAATGTTCCTTATTTTTTTAGAATGAAAATAGTGGCCAGAGGGCAAATTTGACCTCAGTCCCCAGCAGGAGGACTATGTCTGCCTTTGACATTTTAACGATTGGTGCAAAGTGAGATGTTTATAGAGCAAAAAGTTTAGTTTTCAAATTCCGCTTGCACGTGTAGTTTCAGCATTCGATTTACTTGACATTTACATGCTGTGGTCTACACTTGATACAGTGCAACACATTGCATGTTTGTGTGTTTTATTTAGCGCCACGTAGTGGATATAGCAAGCGTTGTAATATTTGCAAAACATCATTTCCAGCATCACGCACTCCATGCAGGTAAAATACGTCTCACTCGTGGACGCGTTGTCCGACGGTCACAGGCATTTGCTCCGCCGGTACGCCCAACGTACATACAGGTGCGAGGGCCGGTTATCGCTGCTTGCAGCTTTAATAGGAATCGTTATTTCTAAAAAATACTTCTTAACTTAAACTTTATTTCAATTATCTTCACTCAGGAATTTTATTTAATTGACATTTCAGTGAGATATGAATGGCTTCATATAGTGACTCGTTGTTGTACACATGTCTGCTCTAGAGAGGGAGGGCTGAGCAGATTCACGTAATCTGCAACCTCACCACTAGATCTTACACTCCTCCTTTCACCTGAGATTTAACCTACTTTTTACGGTGAAATGTTCTAATTGTTGTCGTAATCAATTAATATAATCGTATTACCAATATGAATTAGCATATGGTGCTTGCAAGTATTGTTGGAGTTTAAAATACAAACTCATTTTTACAGCAGAAAAATATTATGCTGGATCATTCCTGCGGATGTTTACTCCTGTCCTGTCCACGTTAGACTATATGTAGTAGTAGTAGTAGTAGTAGTAGTAGTAGTAGTAGTAGTAGCAGTAGTAGTAGTAGTAGTAGTAGTAGTAGTAGTAGTTTAGCCTCCCTCCGGTGCGTCATCCGGGCGGAGGTGGCGCTCCTCAAGCCAAGCAGCTGGCCGAGCGCAGGAGCGGTGACTCGGTGTAGCCTCAGCAGAGAGGAGGACATGCAGTGGACTACTGAGACGGTCAACTAACTTTATTATCTTACATGTGCATACAATGAACACATGCTACCAACGTCAGCAAGCGGATATCAGGGCGTTTTACAATTAGTGGAGCAACTTGACGCGGAGGGAGCGCACGGACGACATCCACGTGTGTGTGTGTGCGTGTGCGTGTGCGTGTGGCACTTGGTTTGTATTTTTCCTCTGTGCTCACTGATATTGTATGAGCACTCCTCTTACATCTGGTGGTACAGGCCGAGGGATCGTGCAGACCAGCCCAGCCTGGAGGTGAAGATGTCCCGGCTATGGCTGCTGGTCCTCGCCGTGGTGTCGCTGTCAGTCCGCGGACTTCCCGCGCGCCTCCAGAGGACTTCAGCCGGAGACAGAAGCGCCACCGCGGCTGCAGCCGAGGTACGTGCTCCTTGCTGCATGCTGCTCGCGGTGAGACACAATGCATATTAATAAAGGACAGTCAAGCGACTGGGGACATTTGTATTGGACTGTATTTGTTATTGTTGCCTATTTCAGTGATGAGAGCGTATTTTTGCATATTGAGATTTCATATTGACAAATAGCGTTTTGTTTTGTTTTGTTTTTTTAGTTAACAAAAAACGCGACAAAACATTGTAAATGAGAAAACTGTAGGACATAGTGCCGCGCACTAATACTGTTTAGTGGACAAAATAAATAAGTAAATAAAGTAATTAAAATGAAATGAATAGGGGGTCACCAATCGTTCATTATTATTGTTGGTCCATTCTTTACAGGTCAGCTGAGAACATTACTCATCTTCCCCTGAATGAAGTCATGTTACCCAGCGTTGTTCATGGTCTCTGCTTTGATCCTGAAACAATAAGTCAGTTTTTCCATGTAATACATCTCCTCTACAATGTCACTGTCCTGGGCTTGGAGGATCACTTTTCAGCCAGCTCCTTGTGATGGCCTTTTTACACGAGTGTCAGCATTTTAAAGAGGTAGATGTCCTTCTTCTGAATATACGACAGGTATCAGTCCCAGATAAACCGGCCGTGGGTCCCTGGGGATCTTGTAGCATAAGATCTCCTCCAGAGTCTGAGGAACTGTCCCAGAGCGTTTGCATTTTTATACATGTCCAAACAATGTGTGAGTGGTTGGCATTCATCTGCCACACTCTCTCCAGCCTGGCTGCTCTCTACCTCATTGGTTATATTTTGTGTGGGGTGTAATGAAAAAGCGGATTAAGTTCTTCCAACCAAATTCCCTCCATCTCCTAGAACTAGTGGAAGTTTGTTGGTTCTACACATGCAATGCCGATCACTCCTCAACAGTTTATGTTCAGTTCTACTTCCCATTTCAGTTTGACATGCAGTGTGTTTCTTCCGTTTGTTTTTGTAAACTACTGTACAGTTTGGAGACCAGCTTTGAGGGTTTGTTTGTAGGCACCTGACAACACTTCAATCACTTCATTACCTTCTGCTGATGTTCCCTTTTTTATTTCTGTATCGTAAAAGTGTCTTAGCTGTAAACATCTGAACGGGTCCCTGTTTTCTAAATTAAATTCTCTTTTGAGTTTTTCAAAAGTGTTTCCCTCTACGAGTGTACATACAGCCGTTAATCCTTTTTCTCTCCAGCGGACATAAGTAGTATCTGTCTGTCCAGGTCTAAACCTGTGGAGGGCCAGATCAGAAGTTTACTGTCTCCTTCACATTTGTATTGCTTTACTATCTCCTTCCAAATGTTCAGTGTTTCTTCTATAATGGATTATCAGTATATTCTTTTCCACCTGGCCTGGCTTGGGGTTGAGGTTGGCCCAGATTTAATTCAATATGTTTCCATCCCCTTGGCACTCCGGGGAGCACCAGTAAACCATGCATCTCAATTGAGCCGCGTAATAATATTCTCTGAGATTTGGTCGTGCTAGGCCTCCGTTCTCCTTGTCAATGTGGAGTGTCTTAAGTGTTGCCCTTGGCCCAGATAAACCAGGATATCTGTTTGTCCCTGCTGTAAACTGAGATTCTGGGATTTTGACTGGAAGTGATAAGAAGAGGTAGAGCAGCCTTGGCAGTATGTTCATTTTCACCACCTCAATTCTTGAACTAAATTCCAATACGAGTGTTGACCATTTTGTTATA
The DNA here is from genome assembly GCF_910589615.1 of Taurulus bubalis. Classification (NCBI taxonomy): domain Eukaryota; kingdom Metazoa; phylum Chordata; class Actinopteri; order Perciformes; family Cottidae; genus Taurulus; species Taurulus bubalis. The sequence goes on along the minus strand of NC_136589.1, from coordinate 48,269,998 downwards.
TCTTTCTGTATCTTATCATTTATTATATTGTAATTTGTTTCATGATTTTGCTTCCCACTTCAGTTGATATTTCTGCCTAATTGCCTTGCTTGGTGTGTAATTAAGAGAGAGTACCAGTGTTTTTGTGATGTTCAGTTTATAGCCCGACATCCACCATAGTCAGCCAAAATTGTCATAAGTTTTGGAATACAGGAGTTGGGATTTTGGAGATAGGTAATAGTGTCATCTGCGAAAAGTCCTATTTTATGTTCCTCCTTTGCTATATTGATCCCTTTCACCTCTTTGTTTTGTCTGATGGCTTGAGCCATAGGCTCTATGAATATTACAAAAAGGGAGGGGCTAAGGCAGCAACCCTGGCGGATGCCTCTAGTCATCTTAAAACTACCTGACAGGTGGCCATTGATCTTTATTCTTGCGGTAGGGTCTCTATATAAAGATTGTATGCACCTAATGAATTGGTTATTAAACCCAGCCATTAGCACTCTGTACAGAAAAGACCAGCTGAGTCTATCAAACGTCTTTTCCGCATTGAGACTGACCAGAGCTGCACTTAGATGTTGTTTATTAGCCTGTTCTATAATATGTAGGGTTCGTCTAATGTTATCTTGTGTTTGTCGACCTTTTATGAATCCCGTCTGATCTTCATTTATTAATTTGGGAAGAAAGTGTTCCATTCTTTTTGAGATTATAGATCTCTGGAGGGGCATGTATATTAACAAGTGTGACCAAAATGTTATCTATCCTTCCTTTAATAACTATATATCTGCCCTCTTTGTCTCCCTTTTCCTTAATCAGTTCGAAGTTAAGAGAGTTGGAAATCAGAATAGCTGCTCCTCTTCTTCGAGTATTTTTACACGAGCTGAAATTGGAGTTTAAGTACCCATACTTTTTCAGTTTATCATGTTCTTGTTTTGACAGGTGTGTCTCTTGTGTATTGTCCTTTTTTATTTTTGTTAACACTCTACTCCTCTTCACTGGGTTACTCAGGCCTTCACATTTAAGGAGATCATTGCGTTTTTAATCTTTGATTTTGAATATATTATAACTACACTCAACTTAACATTGAGCTTTATAAATTTGATTGTTTTTTTCCTTGGACTTTATCTTTTATCTTTTCAAACCCTAAAGGAGTGCAGACAAGAACAGGTTTCCTTTTCCGTAATGGAGATAGTTTCACTTCCTGTGTATACTGGTCTTCTGTCTGAGTGAGAGAAGGCAGCTAGGTCTGCTCAAATGCAGTCTCTAAAGTGAATGACTTCAAGATGCTTTACTGCCATGCTGCATGCATCATGTGAGCAGCTGCTGCCATGGGCGCCTCCATTATGTACACTGCTATTCCTCTGGAGCAATGGCCTCCTGTATTGGTGCTTGTCAATGACTGCTAAAAGCCATTTTGCATCCCCTGCTGTGGCAGCCTGCATGCCGTCGTCAGGTGAAGTAACCTTTTGCTCAGACAGAGGCTCTCAGTCAGGTCTTATGAATGGACAAATGACTGGCTAGGGTTTGACTCTTGGCAGAGAGCATGGCTCAGCACATTTGGTGAAAAGGTGAAAGAACGTTTGTGAGTAGCCCAAAAGTGCCCTCCATTGGTTGAGTTGCAAGATAACAGCTGTTGACAGTGTTGACTTCTTTGCTTACTTTTTATTTACAGTAGTACCAAGTAAGTTAGCTTACCAAGATAACACATAATTGACAAAATGATGTCAACTGTTGTAGTTACATACGCAGACTGAGAAGATCTTAAATGAATGGTGCCTTTCATGAATAATCTCCACAAAGCACTGCTATAATGGCCAAAGTAAACCTCATTACACCCCAACAATATATAGGGATTTGGAATTTTAGACACAAATAGCCCCTTGACTTAACCAAACTCTGGACAATGAATGTGAACAGTTAGTTATTGAGTGTAGTTTGCAGGCTGCACAGTCATTAAACAATGTTAAATGGACTGTACTTGCATTGTAGACCTTTTCTAGTCTTGGGCTATACTCAAAGCTCTTTAGCACTACTCGTCATCATTCACCCAGTCACACACTGAGGGGAGGAGCTACCATGCAAGGTGCCACCTGCCCACCAGGAGTAATAACATCCATACAACATTAAGTTGGGGTTAAGTGTCTTGCCCAAGGACACATCGACAGACTAGCAGAGCCGAGGAACCGCCAACCTCTGATTGAAGGAAGACCCTGTCCCGGGGGACTCGGAGAGAGGACCCAAATGCAGATGCGTGGTGAACAATAAAGTAGCGTTATTCCTTGCAGAGCAGGCAGAATTCACAAACAGGATTCTCAAAAACACCAAACGGGACAAAAAGCAGGAACAAGGGCGCACACACAGTCCGACCAGACAAGGGAGCAGAAGACATGGAGGGCTTAAGTACAAGGAGAGAGTGGGTGATTAGACACAGGAGGGAACAATCAGCAGACAATCAACAGGCAGGAAGTGCAGAGGAACAGGACACACGAGACAAGGACCTTCAAAATAAAGGCTCGACCACTGAGCCACAGTCGCCTCACCATCACGGGGTCATGAAGGTGCTACTGCTTTAATAATAATTCTGGATGGATAGTCATCCCTTTCCACTCCCACCAAAGAGGCTGGCTGAAGTTGATGCCACATTTTGTGGAGGGCGTCAAATTCTTGAGCCAGTTCAAGTTTAACTTAAGTGTTTATTGTGGGATGGACAGCTCTCAAATGTCCTGTACCAAGATGACGTGAAGTTGAAACCGTATATCAGAATATATGCTTCACGTGATGACCCTGAGGAAGTGCTGGATCCTTTGCCTCTTCGGGTTTCCAATGAAGGAACATGAGCCAGTGTTTTCACTGCACAAATGTGTGCTGAGCCAAAGAGAGCTCACACACACATCTTCAAACATCCATACAAGTACATATTCTACATTCTATATGCACACATATACAATCCATAACATATTAATAGCATATACAGAAACGTTAAACTGAGAGTTTCTGGAAATTGACCAGATGTCTTCTCTGCATGCCATGTCAGTGAGTGAGTGTGCATCTCTGCAGTAAGCTTAGATCACACTTTCAGTTGCATGTTTCATGCTGCCACTGCCTGCCTGCTGACGCACTACTCTGAACCCAACGCAGCCGAGTGCTGGACCTCCAGCCGCTGCTCGGCACCCAGAGACACAGCGAGGCGGTAACGGCTTGCTCACTTTCACTGTTTTGGATGATGTGATGGGCGAACAACTGATAGATCTACCAGTACACTACTTTGTGGTCAGAAAAACAGTGGGGGAAACTTTCCCCTCCCTTTTATCTTAAATGTGCAAACAGAACAACCAGTGCACAGTACTAAGTAGGTCTAGATCCCGCCATTCAGCTCTGGCTGGGTTTGATATATTCTGGCAAGTCCTATTTGACAACTTTGAGCCGATTTTCTGCATCCATTGCAGTGTATTTAAGAGTTTGATTGAAGTGTGTTTGACGACGCCTTCCAGGAAATTGGTGTCTAGATGGGGTGAGCCAGCTGTGGGTTGTATTTATTCAATCCCATAATACATTAGTCTTTAAAGACACCCCTGAGAGAGATATGCACTCTAGTGAGTGCATATCTCTTGTATAGGAACATAATCCTTCTTACCTTTATGTATCTATACTTAACTTTTACATTTTAAATCAATGAGATTCATTCATCAAACATTTATGGTAAAGACCATTTCTTTCTTATCCTCCTCAATCTCTCCCTTCAAACAAGCAACGTCACAACTCTAGCCACAAAGTGTGGGAGTGGGTCCAGTTGAGCACTATCCTGGTGTCCGTGGTATAAAGAATAGCCCATAACCCCCTAGATGTGCCCATAACCCCCTAGATGTGCCCATAACCCCCTAGTTGTGCCCATAACCCCCTAGTTCATAACCCCCTAGATGTTACGCCCAAGGTGCTGGTAGACCAACCAATACAAGGAAATGACATCGACCGACAGCTTCACAAATTGTTTAAAAAATGTCTTCATTTCTTTCTATTTCACATGATATTTAATCTCATATGTTATATGGTAGACAGCGTGATCACTGTGGTTTCCCCCTCTCAGGTCACCGCACAGCCTCGTCATGGCAACGGTCATCAGGCTCTCCAGGAGCGTCAGCAGCAGAACCTGCTGCAGACGCTTCCCTCCAGGCACAGCTGGTCCCAGCCCCGTCACCGGGGGCTCCTCCCTTTACCCGGACCTGACGAGGACCCTGAGCTCTTCATCCTGGACCTGAGGAACTTCCCAGAGCTGGCCAATGCAGACATGGGCTCTCAGAACCCCGACATCCAGGTAGGCAAGCTGTGTTGAGACTAAACTCGCACATTTTTGCATTTTTAAGTTCATTTCAGTTCCTCGTCAGATCAGCTCACTTGACTCGGCCTAAAAATCTGCAAGTCCCATAATGCACCACCAGCAGGCCAGTGCAGGCTGCTCTTTACTTTAAGTTGGAACCCCTGTGGATGGAAAGTCTCTGAGCAAACAGTTCAGCAGAGACCAAGAGGAAGGGTTCACCTCATGGTTCAACCAAAGAAGCTGGAACGATTCATTTGTTGGATTGAAGTTTATTTACATTTTTTGTATAACTTTTTGCTTTTTGTGTTTTGAAGGTTTTTAACCTGATGTGCCAACCAGTCAACAACTGACAAATAAGGAAAAACTAAATATTGAGCTGTGTTGGAGAGAGTGCGTGTCCTTTGGGGTTCAGGTACCAGGCCATTTCAAGTTGGGCAAGAGTTGAACAACACACCTAGAAACTAGACAATATGCATGTGGGGAAAAGTCTAAATGTTGTAGGCAAATTGTATCATTGGATGCAGGTTTAGGTCACTTTTCCGATAGCATGAAGGGTTCATATCAAGTCCAGCTGTTCCAGATTAAACCTGTGCTCACAGGATGTGGGGAGTCGTCCTCCATTACTTTCTCTTCAGTTTCTGCACATATCTCCTCTGGCTCCATACAGCTGGTTTGAATCAGGACCCGTTTCAAGTTACCATATGCAGGACCTTTAACAGTGGGGCGCTCCAACTTGTCAATGAACTCTGAGGCACAGGGTTTGAGAAAAAAATGGGAAAAAGTGAAAACATGAAACGTATGAGAGCCAAATATAAAAGGTCAAAAGGTCATTTTTAAGTGTGACTGTGAAACTAAATCCTGGCGGAGTGGACTTACAGAAATGGTTCATGATATACGTTTATTTCAAATTATAATTAAACCTACATTGTGAAGTGTTGTGTACACAAGTGCACAAAAACTAACGAGAAATAAAAAAAAATGTACACTGCCAGACAAATTAGCATTAAGCAATGAAAATGTCTGCTTGATTCAGTAACGGCAGGACGCCGGTGACGACGGCGGAGCTTCAACTCTTTTGGTGTGAACGCAGCATTAGAGTTAAGTGGTAACCAGTGTATTGTACATGAAACAGCAATGCGATAAGAACACCTCAAGAGAAATCTACAAATAAACTACATTTATAGGATGAGAATGGTTTTAGTCTCCAACATGTAAGGGCAAGGATGTCCAGCATCACTTGGGAATGAATCTCTGCCCTGAAGCGCTGCTTTGTCTTTATACACATTGCTGTTGGAAATGTTGTATTACTGTGAGAGAGAAACAGACATACTCAGAAGTGAACTTGCTATCAGTTCATCTTTCCATCCAACTATATTTTTAATGTTTCTAAATCCATTCCCCCACTGCACAACAACTCCCTTTAATGAACGTAGAGAAGACTTTTAATCTGATCTGTAAATAAACAGACTTCTCAGTGACATCACTCATCATGGCTGAGAGCTTGTACCAACGTGTTGTTATGTAACATACAACGTTGTAGAAAGGTTTATTTAAAACTATAAATGCTAATAATTTAATACCTACATTTTTAAATGTAGACATTAAATAAAATATAAATCACTTTGCTACTTTAGTTCCTGCAATATGTGATATACACATTGTGAATGAAATCTATGAAGTGATAAATGAACGTAGCTACAGTACAATCAGGGCTGTGTTTGGGGGTAAGAGGAAAAGAGAGTTGTTAGCACCATAAGCTGCGAGCTAAGCCATCACCATGTTGAGGGTTGTGCGGCGGCAATAGATATGCTCAGAATTTTGCATCTTTAAGGTCATGCTGAGTTCTTGGTTATGTGCTGTTGGAATTGACTCAGCCTGCTCTACAGAGCAGTAACTCATTGTGTGAGCATTGCTATGGGTCAGTTATGTCACAGCAGTCAACTTTGAGCTATTTAAGCAAGTTGATGAGTGTATTAATATTATAGGTCTATATTGCATTGTACTGAAAAATAATAACTTTTTTTTATTATAATAACTTTCAAGTCATAATGAGGTCATTTTGACACTGTCAATCGCTGCAATACCTGTATCCTGTTATAAGTGTGTTGTGTTTCTTTCAGGTGTCCATCGAGGTGGAAGACGACACACAGACGGAGACGGAGGTGGAGATGGACCTGGTCCAGGAGGGGCAGCGTAATGACTGGTCCGTGTCATCTTCACAATGGGCTAATAGCCACAAGAAGCTATTCTGGCCACTGTTCTGGGAATATCCAGAGCAGCTGGAGAACGGGCTGGAAAGAGCCACGTTGGAGCAACAATCTGAGGACTACGACCCAGAGGACCCCATGCTCAGTGGAGTGGGGGCAGACTGGGGCGGTCACTGGAACAAAGACTGGGATGCAAAGGATAACTACGGTAAGGACGCTGTCTGGCTGGATAAGGATCGCAATGAACGTGACAGTACCTCGATTAATGTCAAATATTTCATCATTGCAATCATTGTGAGCATGAATCTGTCTCTATATGAGCTCTGAGATAGACTGGCAGCCTGTCCGGGGTACGGGTTCGGATAATGGAATGGAACCATTACAATCATTAAAGATGCCCCATGCCAATCCTACGGATCAGTATTGGGGCTGATTCTGGAATATTGTGATGGGTTGGTATTTAGTATTAGTAAGGCTGATCAACATCTGATCCTCACGTTACTCTACTGTTTCATGCACCTGCGTGTCCTATCTTACACGACAGCCTGTAGCTGCATCATGCAGCATTCCCCCATATATCAAATCCAAAATGAGTCTTTTAATTTTAAGGGAAATAATTGGCCGCAGCAATGCAGTTAAACCTCTGAGTTTAGACACTGAGGTTAGCAACATGCACAAATGTGCAAAACACTGATGCAACCTATTAGCAAAGAGCAGAGAAGGAAGCATTCAGGTAGCCGCTCCTCCTTTTTCAGCTGGTGCTGACAAGCAATGTTTAGAGTTGTGTTCCTTTAATACACAAATATAAATATGTAAAATATATATACATATATATATATTAAGTCATATAAAAAGGAGCTTGTATTTAAAGTACGAGGATAAAACAACAATGGAAAAGTTGCAGTTAGTTGCAGTAAGAGCGGTTGGTTAATAAGAGTGTTCTTTACAACTGTAAACTTTAACGCGTACTTAAAGACATAGTTCTTATCTAAAGCTCCCAAGGAGTACAAGCAAGCGGTGTACAGTAAACATGGCTTTCCACAGGTGATGGAGCTGCCAGTCATTGTGTGGCCTCTGGTACATTCCATTATATACACCGGTCTTCATTATTATTGCATAATTAAATGAGTTTGCAAACCTGATTGCATATTCTAATAGTATTTAATCATGCCTATTCCTGAATGATTTATAACCTTTGTAATTGGGAATCAATAGAGCTTCTAATGACATTGGGAGTTATGTTCCTTCTCCATTTATTGACACCTTTACTCTTTTCTTCTACACTGGTGAATTCCACTTGTATGGGCAGTAAGCAGCGTTCACTATGCTACACACAAAAGCAGAAGAATCAATGACACAACAGGATAACCACAAAAAAAAGTAGTGGTAATATGGAGTACCGTACAGAGAGAAGATCGCCACTCTATGTATGATGTGGAAAAGCATATATGTTGATCATATAGTCGTGCAGAAATTTCCATGACATCGTAATAAAAAAATGTCTGAAAGGCTGAGGCACAGCTTTTATCTTTTTAAGTCTGCTTGCAATGCATCTCAGAGATGGCGCTGCTGGAAGAAGTGCATCTAATTTAATAATTCATTAAGAATGGCATTGATTGCTCATTTTTTGTGGGTGACTGTGGATCAGAGGTGAGCAGGGTCATCCTTCAATCAGAGGATTGGCGGTTTGATCCCCGCCTCCTTGGGCAAGACACCCCAAATTGCTCCCGTAGGTGAGCCTACAGTGTGTGACTGTGAGTTAGTTCAGTGTGTGAACGGGTGAATTATGTCATGTCGTGTTAAAGTGCTTTGGGTGGAAGACTAGAAGAGTGCTCTACAAGTACAGATCCAAGACATCACTTCAGAAAGTTGCTGCCACTGGGGTTTTCTGAAGTATTCGTCTAATGTGCTATCACTGCCATTCTTATTGAGTTTTGTAATAAATGATTTAGCTAATATTTGTCAAACACTGAAGACGACTCTGGGCTCTGTACGTGAACACACACACACACACACACACACACACACACACACACACACACACACACACACACACACACACACACACACACACACACACACACACACACACAGAGAAAGGAGCCTATCTGTCGGTATCAGTCCCGCCTCCTCAGCTCTATCTATCTATATCATGCTTATGTTTTGAAGTCCGGTTGTTTGTGATGCAGAAGGAACTTAAAGCTGCGAACTCCGTCTCAGCTCCATTGATGTAGACAGGGGTGTGCGTCTTCGCCTCCTTTTTTCCAAAATCCATAATCTCATTGCTTGTAATCTGGCCAATGACGGTGGTGTCATCTGTAAACTTCAAGTTATCTTCCTGTTGGGGGCTGAGGACCCCGGTGTTCAACACTAGGATGGAGAAAGTCTACTAACCAGCTGCAGAGTGAGGTACTCAAGCCACAGTGGTGAGATTGTGTTGAAGGTTGAGTTGAAATAAACAAACATCATTATACACAATTCACCCCCCCATTAGCTAAAGATCCCAAAACCGTGTTTATTTCTGCATTTGGACCATTGGGGTCTGTGATCATTGACTACATTTTGACGCCTCAAGTCGCCATTTTGCTACTTTGCTAAATGTTGTCCGAGGTCGCTGGTTGATACCCACAGATAAACTGACAGAGAAAGAGATTCCTTGCTTCATAATTCGATTTATGCAAATTTAACTTCAATGTTACTTTACAATTTCTGTAAGTAAGTGCATTTGTATTATCATGTAAAATGTGTTGTGTCATTCAGGAACAGCTCTGTTCATAATGTCCTGAAGGTGACACCTCTGTGCCACCACAGTACAACAGTTACCTCTAGTTCCTGTTGAACTCTAGCTGTAAAAATAGCTTGCACAGAAAATAGTGGTGAGTTGGCTGTAAAAGCCCTCCAGGGTCAGTGAAAGCTCTTCCCCTGTCAGTAACATGACGTTAAATGATCCTCTCATACACGGACTGGGGCATGTTCAACACGGAGTGAAGTCACAACCTCTGAGACATGCCACTGCTGACTGTGTGCACCTCCAGGGGATGAGCTGGCAACTGTCTGGCTTGCAGATTGCAGCCTGATGACACACACACACACACACACACACACACACACACTTGCATTATGTTGTTCATTCTGTACGCATGTGTGGGGCCCACATTAACACATTAACATTGGACACTATAACAAGAAGTAAACATGGATATTCTCATTTGTTTATTATTTTTATTGATTGTTACTTGTTTTGTGTGTTCGCCTGGCATCTGTTTGTTTATCTGCAAGGGAGGTTTGAATGATGTGAGGTTAATGTTGGTTACGAGAATTTAAGTTCAGGCAGAGACTTGGGTCAGCTCAGGGGTCCTTTGGGGAAAAAGCTGCGCTCGCGCTATTCAGTAGAAAAACCCATGCGCGCCTTTATGTCCTGTGTCCAAGTGCGCAACACATGGCAAAGGCTTGCATTGCATTTTCTTATTGGCATATACCTAATGGTTCATTTTGACGTGTCTTATTGCAGAAAAGAACAAGACTTTGGAAAGGGGAAGTAGGCTAATGAATTCAGCTTCAGCATTAAGATCAAGTTGTTGGCGCTGAACTCTTTGTACCATTCCGAAAGCGAGAATGAAGAGTGTTGTTAGCATACAGACGTTATCACCCCCCTCAGCCTGTTGAAGCGCTCCCCTCTTGTTTAAATAAAGAGGGTCTCAGGTCCCACCCTGCTCTTTTCAGCTGCTACTTAATGACATAACGCACATACACCAGCTGGGCAAGGAATCCACTACCTAACTGCCGCTCCTACTATATTATTCCATAGTTTTGCTTTTCTTCCCCTCTGCGCTGTCTGGTCCTCATCCATCTTCTCGCTCTGTGCTTCCAGAGTACGAGGAGGAGTGGAGTGACTGGGATCCCTGTAGCGTGACCTGTGGCCCCGGCACCCAGAAACGCACCCGTTCCTGTGGCTATGCGTGTGCGGCCACGGAGTCACGCGTGTGTGACCTGGAGAACTGTACGGGTAAGAAGTAGAAACTCTGTGATGTGGCCAGATTGTAAAAGTCTGACTTTTGTAGCAGCTAACCACTTTTTGTGATGGTATTTAACAGCAAAAGTAGCTTTAAAATGTTTTGAATTTAGTCATCAATCACCTGAAAATCAGCTCTCTAATATTCGCAGATGTAAGGAGATGGGATAAAAAACATCTTGAGCTACACAATGAGCTAACGCTCTGCAGCTGTAGCTCATTTTCAGGCCTCTAATTTAAAATATGTTGGGAATGATCAGCTGCCTTTTTACGTATGATCAGCGTACAAAATAAATAAATAGTTTGGCAGTAAGCCTTCAACCATGCAAGAGGCAGATCCAAGACGGCACTTTGGTGGAGGAGCATACGATGAATGAAGACAGTAAACATGGATGTAAACAATGCATCATCGCAAACAAACCTGGGCCAAAGTTGCCGCTTTAACTTTGGGGCCGACCCCTTTACTTTAATCTCATCTCGCTAAAATAACCTATGTTTCTGCTGTGGAAGTCCCAGATATGTCAGAAAAGAAAACCCTGTCTTGTCTGGTAACATCATGCATCACTCAGTGAATTCCACCGTATTCACTGTGTCAAGCAGACCACACGCCAGCTGTCCACCAGACCACAAGCAAACCACTCTGAAGATGCTGGTTTTCTGAATGGAGCTTGGATCCATCAGCGCTACGACATCACTTGAAGCTGTCCACATGTCTATTTGCGTTTTCGCATTCATAGTTCTGTGTGAACACACCATAAGGAGTCTGCTACTTTTAAAACATCCTAAAACATTTCTAAATACATATTTCTCCGATGCTTGGGCCTGAGGAAATTAAATATATTCAAAGAGCGTTGCAAAGGTTTTACTAGGAAGGACATTCTACACATTTGTTAGACCTCAAGGCAACAAAAGCCTTGTTAGACACACTATGTACACAAAGTGTGTGTAATTTGGTTAGAAACATTGAATTTAAAAAGTCCATAGAAGATAAAATCCTACGACAACAGATTCACAACTTTATTGAATAGTAAAACAGACCCTGAAATGTTGAGTAATTTTAGGTGCGAGCTAGCCATAGCTAGCATAATCAATAATATGTAGCTATGTGCCAACAAACTATGGACCACCATCATATTCATGTTCTGTTTCACTTTGTGTTGTGTTCCCTTTTCTGTAGAGAAGATAACTGAGACTTCTTCCAGCTTTGAGGCGCTGCTTATACAGAACAAAGTCCTCACTTTAGATGAGGTCACAGAACATGCTTAACTAATACTTAACTATTGAGTAGTAACTACTGAATTAATCTTTTTTTTTATCATTTACTAACACTTTACAAATGGTCTTATTAATCATCTATAAGTTCTTAATACTTCATTTACAAATGGGGAATCCATCATTTATAAAGTATGAAACCAAAGCTTATTAATCAAGAATAAACATGTATAACTGTGTTTATGAATTGCATACTAATGAGTTACTAATGAGTATTCATGTTGGAATAATGCTTTATGAATGATCAATTCAGTGTTTATTCATGATTTACTAATGCTAAATAGTGTGTCGTTATTATAAAGTGCTTCCCATTTTTATTCCTATTAAGTTCATTAAAGTATGTGCCATGTGTTGATGTTTTTTCAGGATAAGCACCTAAAGACCAGTATTCCCCCTCTGTCATATAGACACTGTTAGGGCAGCAGTGACTGACCTGACTCCCACCCAGACCAGCAGCAGCGCTCAACCCCTGGACACAAGTACGTATGCAAACCTTTGGAGGAAGAAAAATGTTCACGCCTCACCGCCCCAACAAAATTGGAACAAAATGGTCCATGCTGAATTTTTATTGAAATAACTTGTTGTGACTCCTCCATTTGTGCTTTTTCAAATAATAGAATGAAGAAAATTACAATCACTTTCAAGAAAACCAGATCGCTCCATCAGACAAAAACTAATACAATGTGCAATCACTTTGTTAGAACAATGCAAATATTTGGCAAAACAATTGCTTATTGTGGCTGAAATGAATCTGTTTTACTCTGCATATCTTTTTAAAACAAAAATAACGTTGAACCTGTGCAAATCAAAACAGAATGAGTGCAGATGTGTGAGCATCACGTCGTATCAGTATTAGTGGCTGCAGTGAGCTGCTTTCCTCTGCAAATATTTTTAAAACGGAGTTGTAGATTTGATACGGCCTCTCAATTCATGCTCAATGTTGAGCCGAGATCTGTTTTCTGTTTTGAGAGACGCAGCAGCAGAAAAGCCGACCTCACGGAGGTAGAATCTTGGCCATCGCGTAACCCGTTAACAACGTAAACATTTACACGAAAGTGTTAGCGAAGAGCCCCGTTGCAATACTGTGAACACTCAAGCAACACACCTGCAAGTTAAGGAAACCAACGTCTGAGTCGTTACTGCGGACGTTATAATATCAAAGTTTACACCAACATGTTTTAACTGTCAAGCTTGAAATGACAACTAACGGTCGCGCAATTTAAATCTAGCTGTTATTTTAAGCGCACTGATATGGAACGCTCTAAATGTAAACAGGCTGTACTTTATGGCTGAATAAACTACACCTCGTGACTCACTCTCAACCAATCAGAATGCTGGATTTGATCTACCCGTATTATAATGGGTAGTGAAACATTATGTTCCATTCAGTGGTGGAAAACAAACTCAATCAATCACATTGGGAATGCCTGGTTTTGATATTTAGAAATGTCTCTTCCTCGCATGTTGAGAGCTGCTTTCTGCGTCTGTCAAAGACACCATGGCCCTGGTTTCAATTACTTTGTACTATACCTTTCATTGCTCTCCTGCTGCTGACCCTCAGCCAGAGAACATGATTGTTTTTTCACTCTGCAAACAGGGCAGGAGAACACGATCCAATCATTTTATTTTGTATATGCAAAGCCTGAAAACAAGGAAAAATGTACTAAAAATGCATAAAATGGCTGATTTAGTGTAGAGGCCCGTAGTAGTTGAATTGAATGAAAATGGGAGGCTATATTACAGGATGCAATGTGAACATATGCTGCACATTTATGTGGTGATACACCACGTCCCTATTAAGTTCATTGGTCCATATATTTTAAACGCAATAAGATATGGACAAGCTTTTTGATAACTTTGCAGACATCGATTCAGTGATCGGACCAGGCGTTCAGGAGGAGTTTGCAAAAATCACATTGCCGGAAAATCTAAGTCGGTGGAGCTTAATGACCCAGGTGACCTTTTTGTAGAGTAGATGGAACTGGACATGTGGGTCAGATTTCAAGTCCATCAGACATACGGGGTGAGGGGCGTGGCCTTTCCACCTTCAAAACATATGCCAACTTTGGTGAGTTTTTGAGTAGGATTTGTTTTAAACAAAAAGCCAATTCATTTACAGAATAATAATAATAATTGTTATTCAATAAGGCCTTTGTTGGTCGGTGCTCGGGCTTAATGAACAATCTCAGACAGAACAGTTGTCCAGTAGTTTGTACAGTCTGTAAGAGTCAAAGTAACACATTCATCCGAATCACTGAACATTCATCAAACTAACCATACAGAAATCGAGGTGAGAGCTTTTTTTAAAAAAAATTGTAAGAGAAGCGTTAAATTGAAAGTCACATAAGCTGGAGTTTATGAGGTGTTTAACTTTGGCAACTATGTTTTTGCCTCTGAATTATATATATATATATATATTGTAAGGACATATTGAGGTGTAATTTGATAGATTACATCATTGGAATGTTCTATTTGATTGCAATGGGTGTGGGCTGTTATGTGGGTTTTGACTGGCCAGGATTACTTCTCAAACCAATAATAATAAATGCATAATAATAATTATAAATACTTTATAATAACAAGGAGATGATCAATCTATGTTGAAACATAGCAATTCTTAGTCTCGTCGTTTTACACTGATTAAAATGATGTTTTGAATACTATATTCCATTTCTGCCAATACATCAAGCTGATTTAATTCACAACTAACTATAGAATGTGAGGACTTTTCTAACTTTTTCCAATCCCCCCAACCTAGATGTAGACAGCTGTGAGAAGTGGCTTACCTGCAAGAATGACTTCCTCCAGAAGTACCTGCAGCAGGTGCTCACAGAGCTGCCCAGCTGCCCGTGCTCCTACCCTTCTGAGGCGGTCTACAGTGCCGTCAACATCCAGGACGGAAAACATCGCAAGACCTATCGCTGGATGGACGCGAGCGGACCCAAAGAACGCCTGGATATCTACAAACCTTCAGCCAGGTTCTGCATCCGCTCAATGCTGTCATATGACAGCACAACACTGGCAGCGCAGCACTGTTGCTACGACGGTCAGATGAGGCTGATAATGCGAGGAAAAGGAGCAGGAGCACCAAATCTGATCAGTACAGAGTTCTCACCAGAGCTGCATTACAAGGTGGATATACTGCCTTGGATCCTGTGTAAGGGGGACTGGAGTCGGTTCCATTCAGTACGGCCACCCAATAATGGGCTGGACTGCTCAGACAATCCCCCAGAACTAGTGTTTCAGATGGAGCTTCAAGAGGCCAGGGAGTACTGACGAATCACAGCAAGAAGGAACGACAACATTTAGTGACAGCTAATCAGATCCCCATGTCTTTGGTCTGCTGTCTCCATCCTGCACAAGCACAGCACAAACTGAACTGCAATGTTAAAACAGTGTTTCTGTAGTCCTGTTGCCGTGCTCAACTGCTGCCAACTGAAATATATTTGAAGTTGCAAGCTTTGTTTTTGCAATCTCATGGATTCCTGTATCAATTGAGGCTTTGGTAACTTTTTGTGATTGTGTTTTTTACAAGAGGGATATAACTTTAAAATGATATGAAGACATAGACAACCAATACTGGTGAAGTGCTTTATTCTGAAATGTAGACTTTGTTCAAAGCAACAAGATTAGGAACTTGTCAGCTAATCTCTGTTCCTGTATGTTGCTGCTCCTCTGTGGGGATAAAGTGAGTGAATGTGTGTGCACAGCATTTGTGTGAGGATACACGTATTTATTGGCCCTTGAACTATTTTAATCAAATCTAGTGTCCTGCGAAAGGACTTCCTGTCTAGCTGGTGAGCAGCGAATAACGTCAAATGGACCTTTGGCTATAAATGCGCTACTTTTTCATCTTTACTAAAGATCTGACAGAATTATGCAATTCAATTCAAAAATTACAAATTTGCCTCAGTCTGTACACATATGACATCGGATCAGAAAAAACTCACCCAGAAAAACCTTTAACATGGAGAAAAAGGGAAGAACCCTTCAGGAGAGCAACAGAGGAGGATGCTCTATCAGGATGGTTACAAATACCAAAGATAACAGCAACAGTGGATTTAGTAAAATAACAATTTTGAACATCCCTTTAGAGCCTTCATGCACAAGCTGAGGAACTTCAACGACAATACAAAGTGAAATGGTATTCTGTTCACATACCATTGTCAAATACATTTGAAGTTTGCCATCAGTTGGCCAAACAGTTCATCTCAGCTCCCAAACTCACTCAAACCACCAAAACACTTCATACATGTCTCAACATAAGCTTGTTGACCATAACTCTGGCAATAATTATCCCTGAGAAAGGAAACCTTGTGACACACTGACTTAAATGACTAACAAGAGGGGGCATCACATAAACCCTGAACTTTTATCTTTGAGGTTTTTCACATAAATCACTGTTTCATTATAGAAGAGGAATAACACTTTATTGACTGTAAATGTAACAAGGATGAATCAGAAAACCCTCAATTTGCTTCAATATCCTTTCATTTTCACATCCTAGAATATAGTTATTTACTTGTGCAAAATAAAGATTTCAAACAAAAAGTAAGTTACAAATCTCTCAATGTTGTTTACGACATGGTAAATAATTGTGGCCCTTATCTCATCAGAGGCCACCGCTCCTGATCTTCCTCTCTTTGTCCTCCACACATCCTTCCTCTCCTCTTCTTCGTCCATGTTTTCAAACTGAATCCTTCTGAAGCCTTTAGTCCTTATGTAATGGTATTAAAAACAGGCTTTCAGCTTAAATTGCAATCAGCAGTGGAATGATTATTATTTCATTTTATTATAGATATTCTGTTGAGACTCACATTTAGTTCATTTTGTCAGTTTAAATATCATAGAACTAGTGCAGCCTGAAGTAATGCACAAGTGTAGAGCAACTGCTTTAGAAACTATTATCTCCACAACTCCAGTGTGACATCCAGCGTGCCGAGGATCAAGGAAACCTGATAAGATTACAACGTTGACTTAAACTCATCCTCATCCCCTTTGTGCTTCTAGACTCATTGTTCTGTTGAAGATACGACCTGTATTGAAATATTCTCCTTTTCCATTGGTCGTTGCATTCTGGGGCGTGAAAGAGAAGGTGAGACGTGAGACAGTGTTGATGGAGGAACATCTGACAGATTTGTGTGTGTTGTGTGTGTTGTGTGTGTTGTGTGTGTGTGTGTGTGTGTGTGTGTGTGTGTGTGTGTGTGTGTGGGAGACAGACAGACAAAGCTTTGGAATTGAAATAGAATCCTAAATGAAATAGAAGAAAGGAAGAACAATGTGTGAGGAGGAGCCACAGGACGTTGATAGATAGACCCATAACCACGTCTCGCTCACCGCTCCTTGTTGTGTGGGTTGTGTGTGTGGTTGTCATCACTGGAGGGGAAACAGGGACTCTTTGTCAACACACCAGACCTTTCAAGTTTCCGCCTTCCCTCCTGCTGTTCTGAGGACTGTTGCTCAGCTATGTTGGGTGCAGACACAGAGTTGTTTTAAGAACAGGGTGCAGGAATTCCCTCTTGGCCGTCTTTTATGATCACACATTACATTAACTGCAGAGAAAAGAAAAACAAACTGTGACTCATACACAGGCACATCTGCTTACAATGTGAATTCAGAGCAATACTGCTATGTATTGCTAACATACAAAAGCAAAGTCGTAAAAAAGTAAAAACAAAAACCAGTGTACATAACTCCCCTCGGTTGCTGACGGGCCTTGGTCCTCTGGGAGCCCAGCAGACATGTATTCTGCCTTCATCTGTTCTCATGTTCTTCACACTTGGCTTGGCTGTGGGTTCTATGGAGTCACAAGTTGCCATTGCAATATGTTCTCCTGCTTTACGCATCCATCTTGCTTGTCCATGGACCTCTGTGATGGGCTCCTGATGAAGTCAGCTCATCTCAGATGGCAGCAATGTCTGACTGTATTACACTAACAGACATCTATGTCTTGTCCAGAGCCTTTGTGAACATAGCAGCTGTTTGTCTCCGAGACATCTCCTCAGGCAATGTGCTGCTAGTTTCAATCAGGAGAGACAAGTCAGACAGCGTGTGGCACCACTGTGAACAACTTGCTTGCTGGTGAAAGGGATGGCAAACAGACCCTCTCCACCAAACTGCCTCCTAGTCTTTATCTTGAAAAACTGATGAGGCTGGAAGACAGTGTTGTGGCATCTGGATGATGGGGATCAGGTTCCAACCACCGGTGTCATGAAACGCTGTCATGCAATAGTCAGGGGAAAAACGACGGCACAAAAATGAAATGATAAGTTTGCAAATTATGCTGGAGGAAGAGCAAGGATCTAAGGATGCTGTCATCCCAAAAATAATCTTGCAGCCTAAAGGCGTTATGCTTTGGTCTGACACGACTTTAACCTTGAACAACATTGTCTATTTGGCGCCACCGGCAGCATTGTTCACAGAGATAAACCTTGCTCTGACATCAGGGTTCTATGCTTTGATCTCAAGGTTCTATTCTCTGATCCTCAGGTTCTAAGACAGAAAGATGAAGAAAAAGGCCTTGTGGACAACAAAACACCAATCCCATGGAGCAGTCTGTTGTTGACTTTGATTCTGTCATCAACGATACAAGTCTCAGTCGCTGTCGGTCTTCAGGACGTGTCAAACAAAGGCCCTGTGTACCTGTTACTGATGCCCCTCTAGTGGAAGGGACAACAACTGTCCAATGGACTCTCTTTAAAATGTGGGAAAGCCCTCTTTAAAATATGGGCGTGGTAATGGGTGTGTCCTGTTATTTTGAACATGGCACGTCAACCCAGGCTTACTTTGAGACTGGGACGACTACATGACCTGCTGCTCGTGACAAGAGGGCAGTACTTACTTCATAACGCACAAGTCTTTCGGCTTTTACTAAAGACTTCCGTGGAGAGGAACACCAATGAGTTGAACCTATTTTTGACAGGCTTTGCCATTCGGCTGACCTTGTACCTTTGTGAAAATAAAAGAAAGAGACCAATTTCTAAGACTAAGTTGTATGCTCTGACATCAGGGCCCTGTTTCTCGTACCTGGCTAAACAAAGTCAAGCAAATGTCCTAATCTCCATCTTAAATTAGCGAGATGATTGACATCAGGCTATCTGGGTTTCTTCACGGCTGACCGGGCTGAAACGGTCTCGTTAATTTTATATGAGGGGCCGTTTAGGCCATAACTATTGAGACACTCTCACACATACTAATGAAACACTCTCACACTCACTACTGAAACGCTCTCACACTCACTACTGAAACGCTCTCACACTCACTACTGAAACACTCTCACACTCACTAATGAAACACTCTTACACTCACTACTGAAACACTAACACTCACTACTGAAACACTCTCACACTCACTAATGAAACACTCTCACACTCACTAATGAAACACTCTTACACTCACTAATGAAACACTCTTACACTCACTAATAAAACACTCTCACACTCACTAATGAAACACTCTTACATTCACTAATGAAACACTCACTAATGAAACACTCTCACACTCACTAATGAAACACTCTTACACTCACTAATGAAACACTCTTACACTCACTAATGAAACACTCACTAATGAAACACTCTTACACTCACTAATGAAACACTCACTAATGAAACGCTCACTAATGAAACGCTCTCACACTCACTAATGAAACACTCTTACACTCACTAATGAAACACTCACTAATGAAACACTCTCACACTCACTAATGAAACACTCTCACACACACTAATGAAACACTCTCACACTCACTACTGAAACACTCTCACACTCACTAATGAAACACTCTCACACTCACTAATGAAACACTCTTACACTCACTAATGAAACACTCTCACACTCACTACTGAAACACTCTCACACTCACTACTGAAACACTCTCACACTCACTAATGAAACACTCTCACACTCACTAATGAAACACTCTTACACTCACTAATGAAACACTCTCACACTCACTACTGAAACACTAACACTCACTACTGAAACACTCTTACACTCACTAATGAAACACTCACTAATGAAACACTCTTACACTCACTAATGAAACGCTCTCACACTCACTAATGAAACACTCTTACACTCACTAATGAAACACTCTTACACTCACTAATGAAACACTCTTACACTCACTAATGAAACACTCACTAATGAAACACTCACACTCACTAATGAAACACTCTTACACTCACTAATGAAACACTCTTACACTCACTAATGAAACACTCTTACACTCACTAATGAAACACTCACTAATGAAACACTCTTACACTCACTAATGAAACACTCTCACACTCACTAATGAAACACTCTTACACTCACTAATGAAACACTCTTACACTCACTAATAAAACACTCTTACACTCACTAATGAAACACTCTTACACTCACTAATGAAACACTCTTACACTCACTAATGAAACACTCTCACACTCACTAATGAAACACTCTTACACTCACTAATGAAACACTCACTAATGAAACACTCTCACACTCACTAATGAAACACTCTTACACTCACTACTGAAACACTCACTAATGAAACACTCTCACACTCACTACTGAAACACTCTCACACTCACTACTGAAACACTCTCACACTCACTACTGAAACACTCACTAATGAAACACTCTTACACTCACTAATGAAACACTCACACTCACTAATGAAACACTCTCACACTCACTACTGAAACACTCTCACACTCACTAATGAAACACTCTTACACTCACTAATGAAACACTCACACTCACTAATGAAACACTCTCACACTCACTACTGAAACACTCTCACACTCACTAATGAAACACTCTCACACTCACTAATGAAACACTCACTAATGAAACACTCTCACACTCACTAATGAAACACTCACTAATGAAACACTCTTACACTCACTAATGAAACACTCACTAATGAAACACTCTTACACTCACTAATGAAACACTCACTAATGAAACACTCTTACACTCACTAATGAAACACTCACTAATGAAACACTCTCACACTCACTAATGAAACACTCTTACACTCACTAATGAAACACTCTCACACTCACTAATGAAACACTCTTACACTCACTAATGAAACACTCTTACACTCACTAATGAAACACTCTTACACTCACTAATGAAACACTCTCACACTCACTAATGAAACACTCTTACACTCACTAATGAAACACTCTTACACTCACTAATGAAACACTCTCACACTCACTAATGAAACACTCTTACACTCACTAATGAAACACTCTTACACTCACTAATAAAACACTCTCACACTCACTAATGAAACACTCTTACACTCACTAATGAAACACTCACTAATGAAACACTCTTACACTCACTAATGAAACACTCTCACACTCACTAATGAAACACTCTTACACTCACTAATGAAACACTCTTACACTCACTAATAAAACACTCTCACACTCACTAATGAAACACTCTTACATTCACTAATGAAACACTCACTAATGAAACACTCTCACACTCACTAATGAAACACTCTTACACTCACTAATGAAACACTCTTACACTCACTACTGAAACACTCTCACACTCACTACTGAAACACTCTCACACTCACTACTGAAACACTCACTAATGAAACACTCTTACACTCACTAATGAAACACTCTCACACTCACTAATGAAACACTCACTAATGAAACACTCACTAATGAAACGCTCTCACACTCACTAATGAAACACTCTTACACTCACTAATGAAACACTCACTAATGAAACACTCTCACACTCACTAATGAAACACTCTCACACTCACTAATGAAACACTCTCACACACACTAATGAAACACTCTTACACTCACTAATGAAACACTCTTACACTCACTAATGAAACACTCTCACACTCACTACTGAAACACTCTCACACTCACTAATGAAACACTCACTAATGAAACACTCTTACACTCACTAATGAAACACTCACTAATGAAACACTCTTACACTCACTAATGAAACACTCACTAATGAAACACTCTTACACTCACTAATGAAACACTCACTAATGAAACACTCTTACACTCACTAATGAAACACTCACTAATGAAACACTCTTACACTCACTAATGAAACACTCTTACACTCACTAATGAAACACTCTCACACTCACTACTGAAACACTCTCACACTCACTAATGAAACACTCACTAATGAAACACTCTTACACTCACTAATGAAACACTCACTAATGAAACACTCTTACACTCACTAATGAAACACTCACTAATGAAACACTCTTACACTCACTAATGAAACACTCACTAATGAAACACTCTTACACTCACTAATGAAACACTCACTAATGAAACACTCTTACACTCACTAATGAAACACTCTTACACTCACTAATGAAACACTCTTACACTCACTAATGAAACACTCTTACACTCACTA
The DNA here is from genome assembly GCF_910589615.1 of Taurulus bubalis. Taxonomy (NCBI): domain Eukaryota; kingdom Metazoa; phylum Chordata; class Actinopteri; order Perciformes; family Cottidae; genus Taurulus; species Taurulus bubalis. The sequence goes on along the minus strand of NC_136589.1, from coordinate 48,247,788 downwards.
ATGAAACACTCACTAATGAAACACTCTTACACTCACTAATAAAACACTCTCACACTCACTAATGAAACACTCTTACACTCACTAATGAAACACTCACTAATGAAACACTCTTACACTCACTAATGAAACACTCTCACACTCACTAATGAAACACTCTTACACTCACTAATGAAACACTCTTACACTCACTAATAAAACACTCTCACACTCACTAATGAAACACTCTTACATTCACTAATGAAACACTCACTAATGAAACACTCTCACACTCACTAATGAAACACTCTTACACTCACTAATGAAACACTCTTACACTCACTAATGAAACACTCTCACACTCACTACTGAAACACTCTCACACTCACTAATGAAACACTCACTAATGAAACACTCACTAATGAAACGCTCTCACACTCACTAATGAAACACTCACTAATGAAACACTCTCACACTCACTAATGAAACACTCTCACACTCACTAATGAAACACTCTCACACACACTAATGAAACACTCTTACACTCACTAATGAAACACTCTTACACTCACTAATGAAACACTCTCACACTCACTACTGAAACACTCTCACACTCACTAATGAAACACTCACTAATGAAACACTCTTACACTCACTAATGAAACACTCACTAATGAAACACTCTTACACTCACTAATGAAACACTCACTAATGAAACACTCTTACACTCACTAATGAAACACTCACTAATGAAACACTCTTACACTCTCTAATGAAACACTCTTACACTCACTAATGAAACACTCTCACACTCACTACTGAAACACTCTCACACTCACTAATGAAACACTCACTAATGAAACACTCTTACACTCACTAATGAAACACTCACTAATGAAACACTCTTACACTCACTAATGAAACACTCACTAATGAAACACTCTTACACTCACTAATGAAACACTCACTAATGAAACACTCTTACACTCACTAATGAAACACTCACTAATGAAACACTCTTACACTCACTAATGAAACACTCTTACACTCACTAATGAAACACTCTTACACTCACTAATGAAACACTCTTACACTCACTAATGAAACACTCACTAATGAAACACTCACACTCACTAATGAAACACTCTTACACTCACTAATGAAACACTCTTACACTCACTAATGAAACACTCTTACACTCACTACTGAAACACTCACTAATGAAACACTCACACTCACTAATGAAACACTCTTACACTCACTAATGAAACACTCTTACACTCACTACTGAAACACTCACTAATGAAACACTCACACTCACTAATGAAACACTCTTACACTCACTAATGAAACACTCTTACACTCACTAATGAAACACTCACTAATGAAACACTCTTACACTCACTAATGAAACACTCACTAATGAAACACTCTCACACTCACTAATGAAACACTCACTAATGAAACACTCACACTCACTAATGAAACACTCTTACACTCACTAATGAAACACTCACACTCACTAATGAAACACTCTTACACTCACTAATGAAACACTCTCACACTCACTAATGAAACACTCTCACACTCACTAATGAAACACTCTCACACTCACTAATGAAACACTCTCACACTCACTAATGAAACACTCTCACACTCACTAATGAAACACTAACACACTCACACTCACTAATGAAACACTCTCACACTCACTAATGAAACACTCTCACACTCACTACTGAAACACTCTCACACTCACTAATGAAACACTCTCACACTCACTACTGAAACACTCTCACACTCACTAATGAAACACTCTTACACTCACTAATGAAACACTCTCACACTCACTAATGAAACACTCTCACACTCACTAATGAAACACTAACACACTCACACTCACTACTGAAACACTCTCACACTCACTAATGAAACACTCACACTCACTAATGAAACACTAACACACTCACACTCACTACTGAAACACTCTCACACTCACTAATGAAACACTCACACTCACTAATGAAACACTAACACACTCACACTCACTACTGAAACACTCTCACACTCACTAATGAAACACTCACACTCACTAATGAAACACTAACACACTCACACTCACTAATGAAACACTCTCACACTCACTAATGAAACACTCTCACACTCACTACTGAAACACTTACACATACATACATACTCTGTAAACCTATGCACGCTCATGAAAAAAAAATACTATTGTTGAACACTTATACATTCATAATTGAATCTCTTGCATATGATTACAAAGATATAAAATGTTTAGATACATGTGCAAGTGTTTCACATATATATGTATACATGTTTCAAATGTGTATGTATACGTTTTTTATTTTTAGTCATATATATGTATGCTCTTACATGAGGATTGTCAAGCGTCTCACATGTATTCATGCAAGTCATTTCAGTAGTGACCGTGAGAGTGTTTCAATAGTGAATGTACGAGCGTTTCAGTAGTATGTATGAATGACATCTCACTAGCATACGGAAGGTGCTTCGGTTAAACCGGAAAGCGGAAGCAAAGCGCATGTTTTGAACAGCGACAAAGCGCCAATCTTAGCCCGCTTGGCAGCGTGTAAGAGCGTGACATTTCAGGGTTATTTCAATAAATCTTTTTTTTTGTGATTGAATATGAAGGTGCAACTTCTATATATTTTGATCAGTCTGCAGGTCTTATTCGTAATTGGCAATCGCGATGACATCGTTGATTTTTTCAATAGGGTGCTGCGCTGCGTTCAATGCCTACAGCAAGACCCAGGAGAAGAGAGACGTTTTAGAGAGCTTGATGACAAAAAAAAACAATCGTCTCTCAATCTGGGCCCTGTTCCTCGTACCTGGCTTACTGAGTCATGCCGCTGCATGCCGTACTGTTCTTAAGTTTATTTGGCTCTTAAGAAACTTATGGATGTGTTGAAAGCACTCATAATTATATGACAGTGTTATTAGTACACCATACATGTCATTGTTGTAGAACATGATTAAGGTGGACTCATGATAAGAATACAGAGAATCACACACAATTTATTTTCACTGCTTCAATTGATTGAATTTCTTATTATGAATAATACATATGTAAGCTATTATATTGTGTACAGGCTTTTATTCTGAAGGGGAAAACGGGCAGGTGAAAATGTATCGGCAAATTTTGAAAAAAATTGCCTGAGTGCATCTGGCCAATTTAATAAAAAAACAAAAACACACATATACATTTTAGTATATTCCTGGGGAGGAAGTGTACAGAAGGGTGAACACCACCACTATCCCCAAAATGGTTACTGTGTGTGTGCACCTGCTAGTTGTGAATTCACTAAACAGAACTTATGCCATTTATAATGAATGTAGACAGAAACTGTACTTTTCATAACTAGCATACGTTATCCAGATACTGGTCTTTTGACATGTACATCCATGTAGGTTATCAGTGAAGTTACGTTTGCTAGTAATAGCCTACGTAGCAAATTAGCAAAGTAACAGTTTTTAGCTAGCTATAGCTAGCCTAAGTGACGGCAATGAAACGTCCAATATTAGGTGATGCACAATAATACATGTATTTTGTTTGACACCTTGATGGCTGAGATCAGAAGACTTACCTCTATATCTATTTATTTTCCTCTTCTTCCTTTTTTCGTCCCTGTTCTCCAGATGGTTTAGACCGCTTCATTTTTGCAAATGTCAGATCGCGCAAACGTGATTTTTGGCCGAGTTGTTGTCATCTCCGTAATAGAACATCTTAGATGTGACGTGTCTTGGCCAATGAGCTTTAAGATGTTTACAGCGCCCGTTTCTCAACATGCTTGTCTCTCGGTACTTGATGAGAAAACTCACAGCTGAGTCGTCCCTGCTCGCGGGAGCCAGCGCCCCATAACAGAGGACTCCCCACCCCCCCACGGTCGCGTGGTGAGGGGCCCCAACCCATTTGTCGCCTAGTTCGCCTATAGCAATCGCCGGCCCTGCTCTGATGCTCAAGTTAACGGTCATTTGGGAGAAGATGACTTACAGGGCATATTTTGTCATACTTTACCCAGGTTTTGGGGTCACGTTCTCTGGGTACACGTTGGGAAATGACCCTCTCCAACTGCATTGGACTAAGAAGTCCCATTATCAAAGTGATTTTAATATTCATGTGGATGTCAGCAATGATAGCCTTAGTGTTGCATTTAGCTCATTGTTGGATTCGATTGGCTTCTGTCAGAGAGTATTTAGTAGTGTTTCCTCAGAATCCTCTTTTATCAGACCATTGCCTTATAACGTTTGAGTTTATACTACCGGATTGTACAGCGTTAGGCAAGAGTTTTTACACCAGATGTTTAACTGACGGTGCTGTTGCTAGATTTAAGGAAGCGATTCCTTCTGTATTTTATTCCTCACCATGTCTCAATATAACAGAGGACTCCTGTGCTAACTTTAGTCCAGATTGATCATCTTGTCGATGATGCTACTGGCTCACTGAAAATAACACTGGACTCGACAGCCCCTCTAAAAAAGAGGATCATTAAGCAAAGGAGGCTCGCTCCATGATACAACCCTCAGACCCGCATATTGAAGCAAGCATCACGGAAGCTTGAGGGCATATGGCGTTCCAACGGTCTGGAGGAGTCCCGGTTGGTTTGGCGGGCTAGTCTGAGAACATATAGGAAGGCCCTCCGTAATGCCAGAGGAGCCTACTATTCATCACTAATAGAGAAAAACAAGAGCAACCCTACATAGTATAGGCAATATAGACCTCAGTAGTAATGACTTCATGAACGTCTTCAATGGTAAGATTCTGGCTATTAGAGGCAGTATCGGTGATCTCCTGCCCTCGACTACTGCCGGTCCATCCTCAGGTGGGATGGCCATGGAGTAAAGTGATGAAAGCATTAGGTATTCATAAAATATTATGAAACTTGTATGTCTGCTGTTCTGAGACACGTTATTGAAGGAAATCAAGTAAATTATGTATTCTAAGAAAAAAACCTTTTGGACTGTATTGTCAACAGAGAGACTGTATTGTGCTATTTCATAGTAGAACAAAGCTTGCATGCGTCATTTGAAAGAGGAAATTCATCCTGGAAGTCTTTTTTTTTATATTTGATTTTTTCCTGTATTCTATCATCAACCAATAAACCAGTAGCACATGTACTATGTGTTTTCTGTATATCAAACATTGTGGTTGAGGAGATAATATGTTTTTAGCTGGTATGCAAACCATTCACAATTTTTTAGAAAACACGGCTCGGCTGATGAAGGTTAAGGAAACCTGCTGGAGCAGCTTCGGTTCACAGGCGGCGACAGATTAAGGAACCTCTCTTTGGGACTGAAAACCCAGAGTTCCCCTCATCTCAGCGTTTTCACTTAACCTGCTTTCTGAAACCGGTTTACATAAAGGCTGTAGGTTCACTTCTCTCATTCTGATTTGCTTTGCCCAGGATTTCCATCACTGATGCGTTCAGTGGAAACACACCAGTGGAACCAGCATTCCTCTGCTGGGCTCGCCAACAACTATGAGACAGACTTCAGGAGTTTGTTGCTTTTCTTGAATTAGTTGATCAATTTTTGAAGATGGTTATTTTTGTTAAGGCATTTATTTCAAAATGAGTTGTGAGACCCATTTTGTGGTGTTTCTTTATGTTGGCCCTTCCACCACTGGGTGGCGTAAGGCTGACTTCAACTGAGTCGAGGCCTACATGATAAGGAGAGATCAGGGCCAGGTGTTGCTCCTTTTGAGGTACACAACAGCTTTTTGACCGTGATACAACTGGTGACGACACGGTAACACAGAGATAGACATGTTTATGGTTTATCTTATGATTTGAGCATATGCACCTAGTTGTGCCGACATTATTTATGATTTTGTTTTGTATAAATAAACATGATGGATTAATAACTGGACGTTACACATGGACATTGTCATTAATGAAACGTGTCAGAAACCATAGCAAGGGAGCAACCATAGTGCCTAAGGGTTGAAGAGGCAACGGGGCACTACATGAGTATTACAGCATTTAATTCAAAATCCACAACAAACCTCTCACATCCAACATGGCTGTGGAGTAGCAACGTTCACAAATCATACGGTCATAATCACACGTGTGTTTCCTTAGAAGCAGGAATAACAACATTAGTGCACCTTCAGGTGGAGCTAAGAGCACATACAGTCTTACTCATTTTGAATTTGTAGAATGTGGAATACATTTGTCGCTGTATTCTTTTCTTCCAACCAGGCATCAAGTGAAGTGAATATGAAAGTTGACTTGCAGCCTCTTGACATCTGGGGCAAAATCCATCACAGAGAACATGAAGAATCATTTCAATCATTTCAAATCAATCACACTTAAACTGCACACCATGTCAGGAGAAAGTAACATAATCAAGGCTGACCTCACTGATCGACCACACAACTCAAGCACATTTCTGACAATTCATTTTCATACTCTAAAGAAATAGCAACAATACCTCCAAAAATTAAAAAAACATACATTTGAAATGTGTCTGTAATGTCAAGCAACATGATTTGTAGTTGTAGAGGTAAAACACGGCACCACTGACCCTAATTTGGGGCTCCTGGGGACAAAATCCCCATTTATTTGAGCTGACTTTACCGGAGAAACAGCCCAGCACCAGTGTTTGCTCCATGCTGTATGAGTCATGTTCTTCAGGACTAATATACATATACATACAATATGACAAAAAGCCTCTGTTGAATGTTGATTCTTTCCTGCTCACGGTTTCGGTTCTCCAGCACATAACGTGGATATAAAACATCTACTCTGTTCAAATGCCAGGTTTTTGTGATGTAAAACAATTAGTTATTTAACTTTCCACCTTGACGTACATGATTCAATTGAAAAACAAACAGAAATCTTTGAGGTGGAAAAACATAAAATAAAAAAATAAAAAACAACTGGGGATGTGTGTGTTCAGAATGAACCAACCACATTCACACTTTGCAGCTTACAGCACAAGCCACAGAGAGCGTCCAAAGCATCAGAGGGATCTCATGGTTGAAAGGTATCAGTAAGGAAAAGCTTTGGTACCCTTTACCAAAGCTTTCCCAAGGCATTAGATATGCAGTGGAGCACAGTCGTTATCAAGTGGAGAAGAACTGGACGTCCCTTCAAATCACAAGGTGCTTCAACAACGTATCAGTTTAAGGGTGTGAATATTTATCCAACCTGTTCATTGTTAAAAGTTTACAAAAATTCCCCCTAAAATATTTCAGATTATTCTTTCAATTTAATTGTTTACGTTCGGTCCCATTAAAAGGTGGAACAAGTTCGGACATGATTTATCTTTGTCTAATTTCTTTCCATCACAAAAACCTGGCATTTTAACGGGTGTGCAGCCTTTTCATATCCACTGTGTGCGTCTGTGTGTGGTAACGGCTCTCTTCAGACATGCGACCTGATGCTCCAAAACAAAGAGCTCAAGGGAAGCAGAGTGAGGAGCTTCCCGGATTCTGCTCCCATACATGCGAGATATTTAACAATTGCTTGCTATTCTGATTTATTCACAGAGTAGAACATTAATTTTTCGTTACAATTAGTTTCTCAAAACATGTAGTGAAACAAGCATGTCTGAGCAGAACCTTGTATTGCACCAGAAAATCCATTCTGGTCGCAGAAAGTCATCATCATCATCATCATCATCATCATCATCAGTAGTCTTTTCTGAACGTTTAGGTATTTCTTCTGAATGTAAATTGCCTGCCTGTGTGTGTAAAGGGCCGTCAGGACACGACTGTGCTGGGCTCCAGGCCCGGGTTGTCGGCACACAGTGGCCGCCTGTTGTCTCTGGACTGGCTCAGGTTCCACTGCTGCATCTTCTTGCGGTACTTCTCTGAATCCACTTTGTCCATCCAAGCTAACTTCAGAACAGCAGAGGGGTGTAAGGTGTGGTACAGAGCTCGGAACAACAGCCTGCAGAGGAGACACGCAGGACAGTGTGAGTATGTGGCTTCACCCGGATCAGACATGATGAACTCGGGGAGGCGGCGCAGTCAGCACCCAACAGAGGAACAGCTTCTTCCTCTCCTCTAACAAGCGGACCACTGCAGAGCGGTGACTAGCAACAAATACAATGAATGAAGTCTGATGAGTTTTCTACTGCCAACTATTGCTATTGGCACCTGCATTGAGTTCACTAGTAATGTTTCACTTAAAAATAACTGGCACCAGATTAATCATAATTGTACTATGGTGATGAACCACATGTCAACATGTTGTGCCTGTCTTCCTTTGTTTATTCCATCCTGCCACAGGTCTTTGAACGTCGCGTTCATATGATGACCAACAGAGCAGGAACACCTGCTACACATGGTCACATGCTCTTTCTGTACGTCGTGTTGGCTATAGCCACTAGCTAGCTGTGCTAGCAGACAAATGCTATTTGACGGGAGATAAACTCATTCAGTAAAGACACAAATCTTTGTGATGTAGCTCAGCATCCCGAGGAAGTTATTGATCATTTTAAGATCCTGAAGCGGCGTCAATTATCAATGTAGTGTACGTGTAAGTCTTGTGTCGATCAGGCAGAGTGCATGCAGTTAAAAACGACTATGCTGCTGGAAGAGGACTACAGGCATTTAACTGGCGAGAATAAAGGACATTCCATTACAGCTGTCAATGACAATATTGGTAAGAATCAATCACTAATCTAACAGTACACACTCCACTTTAAAGACTAAGTAGTGCATTTAAATCTGAACTAGAAATAAAACTAGAAAATGCATTTCCTGCTGAAAATGCGTTGGAATGCGAAAAGCTGAAGCTTAAAGCTTAAATATTTGAAATGATAGCTGAATATAGCTGAATATTCTATTATTCTAGCATTTTAAACGTTTAAATGGTGTCTTTAGCTGAACGTATGCAGAACCTGTAAGCTTTGAAAGTTGAACATGATTTGAAGATTTTCTCCATTCGATCCCATTCATAATTTTTTTTTAAAAAAAATCATAAAAAGCTTAATAATTCAAAAAGTTGAATGTTAAACATATGAAGAGATATAGCCATCGTGTCCTTAAGTAGCTGAATATTTTAATAGCTGAACGGTTTCTGTAGCTGAACATATGAAGGAGTTTTAGAGGTCCAAAATACGTACGGAATAAATAGCAGAAAAATAAAAAAAGTTTAATAAAGAAGAGGATAACAATAGTTGGAACGCTTCAATGCTGAAGCGTTCCAACTATTGAGGGAAAGAGGCACCAGTCAACATGACTTCAAGGCTTTCCAAACTGAAAGCAAGAGAACACATTTAAACGAAGCACGGACGTGAGCATGCAGGAGAGGAAGTGACTTCATCCATTGACAACATGAGGTTTCTTTTGCATAAAACAACCTGAATGTATGGCAGATTTTTCCATATTTGTTAATTCATTCATTTGATTGTTGGTGTATTTTTTCCATGACTCATGGTAGTATCAATACATGTCCTGCGTATGCTGAAGCCTCCCGTGCCTGTGCTCACATGCAGCACACTGCACTGCGTCATACTGAAGCTGCCATACATTAACTAGCATTGGAGACCCAATAACGGAACTCGAAAGCAGCTTTATGAAGTCGATTTCTGTAAAGAAAAGCCTTTATGACTTGTGACATTCAGTCTTGAAGTACAAACTTCACTGAAATTGGACCGAGCTTGTGTGTATTTACAGTAGTGTAGTACGTGTGTGTGTACCTGGGTAACAGCGCCGTCACAGTAGTGAGAGCACATACAATGTAGAAGAGAGGCTGGGACATCGCCAGGGTCTCCACCCCCACAGGGTTGGTGGGGGGGCTGCAGGTCACACAGAGCAAACTGAAGAGCAGCACGAAGCCCAAGTAGAAACCACCACTGAGCACCAGCACCAGCACATGAATCCACGTCTACAACAACACAAAGGCTTTGTGAATCCACAACACAACTGGAGATGCACAGACTGATGAGAAGCACCCGCTGTAGAGTATGAGTGTGTCTGACCAGAGTGTGACTCTCGATGACTTGGTGCAGCAGGACGATGAGAAGGGCTGAGACGTTGATGGGAGAGCCGAAGGACAGCTCACTCACGCTGGATCCTGCGAAAGCCTGAGACAAACACAACAGCGCTCATTGGGATGGGAGCAGGACGTATGAGCAGCGGCTAGAACTACGCGATAGGACATGTGAGGCCATCGCAATCAACTGCAAGGCCAAAAGGTGACAGCTAGAAGGTTATGAAGATGAGACAAAAACAGTACACAACAGAGGGAGCACACACCAGCAACAGCAATGGAAGAAACACAGCGATGGAGGATGTGACAGATCTGAGGGATTTGTACTTACAAAGTAAGGCACGAAGAAGCAGATGAGGCTTTGGTAAAACGCATCCAGGACCGTGATCCAGAACCTGTAGGGAACCTGCAGGAACAGAGTATTCACGCAGTGCTTCTAAATACAGGCCCATGTTTCTGTTACTGTTCACACACGAAGAAAAAACACAAGGTTTATGAATTCAAACTAGAATTATTGTGGAATGACTGACTTTTTTGCAACCATTAACATTTCCGACAGTGGTCATTTGTGTGTTTAATCAGTAGACTATGACATCGGCATGTTGCGATTGTTTTTCAGTAAATATTTAATTTAAATTTAAAAGATATATTGATATAATTATATAATGTAACCGATTGATGATCATGGTAGTCATTACACATGCTGTAATTAAGTGTTCTTTATTAAACTGGTTGTTTCTGAGAAGCCAATAACCCGGTGGGACCTGATGATGCCATTAGTATGGATCATCCTGTGGTCCCATTTCAGTAGCTTCTCCACTCCTTAGCAATACTGGAACATTGTAGGAAATGTTTGACATGATAAAATGAATGATGGTTGCAGGTTTGTGCATGAAGTCACCTTGGAGGTCTGCAGCGCCTGGTAGAGCTCCGGCCGCTCCATCAGAGCGTGAGCCGGCGTGTCCCGTTCCAGGACCCCGTAGATGAGAGGAGGAATGGAGGTGAAGATCAGGTTGAAGAGGATGAGCACCCAGGCATTGGTCATGACGCTCCCAGAGAAACCACAGAAGAACTGATACCAGAACAGCAGATTCACATACATCTGCACCACAGACAGGCAGCAGTGAGGATCCTCTCAACATCTTCATTGTATTCTGTAGTGCTTGTGCCACAGGGACTACACAGCATCCAGTAGCTGAATCAGCTACAGAGCTTTGCTTGAAGTGAATCTGCTTTTGTGGTTGTTTACATCTAGAAAATAATGTACTTTTGAAAAGTAGAGTCAGTACAGAACTCTTACCACATTCTTGTAGATGAAGTAGAGGATCATGTTTGCAAGACGAGAGTAACACCAGTGGCCATGGACAAGCAGCAACTTCCTGAGGTGTTTAAACCTGGAGATAGCAAAGTCACTGGACATCACCGCCTGGGGAACGGCACACAGCGACAGAGTGTGACCCACTGCTTCACAGACAGGTGTTGCTAGCAATTAAAAATCCAACGAACATGCGTCTACCTCTGTTAGTTCCTTCTATAATACCACATGGATGCTTATATGACCACTTTTAGTTCCATCTTATGGAGTCAGAAACGTTACTGTCCACAGTGAGAACAATTGTCTTTGGCTTCACTACAATCAACATGAACTACAAACAGACAATAGTAAGGAGTACAAATAGTTGGAGAGCTTGGTGTTCCATGATATGGAACCAGTACAGAAACCTTCACGTATTAGGACGACGTGTTTTAGTCGGTGTTCTGTCAGGATGGATGGAGAGGTCGTTACCTGCATGCCCTCCTGACCAGATATCCCAACGCCCACATCAGCCACCTGAATCATGCTCACATCGTTGGCTCCATCACCTGCATGAACAGAAACAAGTCCCTGGTTAATGTGGACAAAGCGTATCGCATGAGGAAGGTATGGATACCCCCACAGCCAGTATTATATTTGGTTCAACAGCTATTAGCAGGTCTAACAATAACGGCTCCCTCTATGCGACCCAACTCAGGCTTAGACCTGAGGTTTAGTTTTAGGAAATGAAACGAGAAAACATATTAGTGGAAATAAAAGACACAAATATTCACTTAAAACTCAGATACACCATCCTTAGAAACCACATCTTGAAATAGCGAGTTGAGGCGCTTCAGGACATGACAAGCCCAGTTCTCAGAAGAGCCATGTCAGCGACAGAGAGATCACTCTAAGTTTGATGGACATTCAAAGCCGTCAGTAGTTTGTGTTCGCTGCAGTCAAATCAAAGGACAATTTACTTTTTGATCTCTCCAAGCAGCGAGTCTTTAGTGTAGTTATTACACGTGTGTGTAAGTATGCATGTTTATGCAATTCTTGAAAAGAGAATGCTTTGAAAATAATACGATTGATACATAAACTAACAAGCACCTATACAGCATTACGATACCGCTCAATATTTATCATTTCTTTCATTTTATTTGTTTACCTTTTTTGACGTGTAATTCATGTTTGAAATAAATCTATCCTCCTTAACAAGGAACACATGTCAAACTTCACAGGCCAAGTCCTTACCCACAGCCAGGGTCATGACACCAAGCTGGTCCCGGATCAGCCGCACCACCTTGCTCTTCTGCAGAGGAGTGGACCTGCAGCAGATGACCGCCTTGCATCTCCGGCCCAGCTCCAGGAAGTCGCTGCTCTGCTCCTCCTGCAGGGCCCAGTCCAGAGTCCGTCCATCCACAACCAGGATGAAGCCTTTACTCCCCGAGGAGGGCTCTCCCGGGTTCCCTGCTGCAGTCTCACGGTCTTCACCACGCTGCACTTCCAGTCGGAGCTCCTCGAGTAAAGCTGCACATGCATCCTGATGAGTGAAAGAACTGCATCACTGTTGCGTACATTCACTTCAAAGATAGAGATAGATGTTGTCAATATTTTGGAAAAGGAATTCTCAACGACTTCTAAGGAGATTGTCATGAATTTAGCTTCCAGAGCAGGGGTGGGCAAACCTTCTGGCTCAGGGGCCACGACGAGTTTAAACATTTCACAGACGGGCCGGGCCAGAACCAGTTCGATGGAGAGTGTGTGTGAACTAATATAAATTAAAAGTAAAAGCCATTAATTAAAAAGTAAAGAAAACATTTAATTTCAGTGGGAACAGTGTTGTTGGTCACCTTTTTTTTTTTGCCAGTGCATCAAAGCTCAGTGTCAGTTTGGTTGTGGCAATTCTCAGGACAGATCTGAGGTGTTCATCAGGTAACTGGGATGTGTGATGTGTTGGTGTTCATCAGGTAACTGGGATGTGTGGTGTGTTGGTGTTCATCAGGTAACTGGGATGTGTGGTGTGTTGGTGTTCATCAGGTAACTGGGATGTGTGATGTGTTGGTGTTCATCAGGTAACTGGGATGTGTGGTGTGTTGGTGTTCATCAGGTAACTGGGATGTGTGGTGTGTTGGTGTTCATCAGGTAACTGGGATGTGTGGTGTGATGTGTTGGTGTTCATCAGGCTGAACGTCTGCTCACAGCTAGAGCCAAACAACAGCAGCATCCTTGAACTTCTCCTTTAAGACGGAGTGCCGTTGAAGATCAATCAGCTCCAATTGAAACTCCTGCGGCTCTGTTTCATAGTCTTACAGCCAAAATGACTCACATTTGGCCGCATCGAGCCGGAACACAGGCGATCAGCCAACACTCCAACACCCCAATACGGCCGAGTCCGCTGCTGCCTGGGGGGACGTGACACCAGCTGAAGGGACTTTGTTTAAATCAGAGAACCGACGGCAGAATTCTCCTGCAGGCCGTCCAGCGATTTGTTGCATTTCTTCACATGTGGAGGGAGGAAGGAAGCTGGAAGGCAGAGCCCGATGTGACACATGAGCGCAGGGCGGCGCAGCCTCGTGGGTCTGATGCGCGTTCATTATGCCGAGGAAATAACTCTGCATTCAGCTGTTAGTTCATTTCACAACTTTAAAAAACGTAGTTTACTTTTAATAAAGCTGTTAGAGTGCTCGTACTGCGGAGAGTGGGATCAACAGAAACGCCGGGTATTGCAGGGAACAGGCTAAATAATGTGGTCTTTCTATAATTCGATTTTTTTTTTACCAATATTTGGCGAGCCGGATAAAAACGCACAATGGGCCGTAGTTTGCCCACCACCTGTTCTAGAGGATGAGTCCTCATGATGACCCCTGACCTCTCTCAGGCTGGAGCATTGGGCCTCCGGGGCTTTAGGCGTTTAGTGTTTTGTGTTGCACAGAATCTTTCAGAGGAAAACAAATGTAATCATCATAAAATTTAAATAATCCAATTCCCGACCACACCACTCTCCTCATTGGAAACGCTCAGACTCTAAAACAACAAGAGTTTTGGCTTCATATATTATGCATCCAGATATTGAGGACCTGTTTCAATCCTCCCAAGACAATACAGAATTCCAAAAATGATCCAAAAGACATGCATGCTATGTCTTGGAAATATCTTGATTACAGCATAATTTATAAGATGCATTGTTTTGTGAATATGAAGAATGTGTTATGGCGACATCGTTGAAGGTATAAAACAAATAGGCCGAGATGACATGACTTAAGGGATATTTGAAATTTTGGGGAGTTGCAATTTGGAGAAAAGCCAGATGCTCAAAACACCTGAAATTCCCTAACTGTCATCAGGCAGATGTTTTTTTTTTTATATAACACAAAGGTCCAAATATTAGTTAAAAAGCAATGTAAAAAATAACTAAACACTGGTGCCATAGGTTTGAGAATTCTCAGCTGCATTTTGTCCAGAGCAATTGTCTTAACATTACATTTACAATTAAATGTAATGTTTGCAGTTGTCATACAATGCAAGGAAATTAAATGCAAATGAAAGTGGTCTAAGACGTCTAGTTGAGTGTTTAGTACTTGGGGATGGGGACAACAGATGACAATCAATGCACATCTGGATCAACAAGCTGAGAGGAAGAGCGGTGCAATGACCGAACTCTTTAGAACATCCCCATGTAACAGGGCTACTCCCTCAGCCGCTGACCTTGCTTCCACAGTTGGCTGCCAGCAGTTGGTCGTTGGGACTAAGGAGTTTGCAGGCGTAGGCGATGTTGATGGCCGTCTCTTTTTTGTCTCCAGTGAGGATCCAGACTTTGATCCCAGCCCTCTGAAGAGCTTCGATGGTGTCTGGGACTTCCTCCTGCAGTCGGTCCATGATCCCCGTGGTGCCTGTACACACACAGATAGAGGCAAAGTGTTTAAGCGCTGCCGCTCCAAGCTCTGATAGGCAAGTGGTCATGTGTTGCCTGACTGAGCGGCTCTCCTACCCAGCAGGGTGAGGTTGGTCTCCAGCCTCTGAGCTGCCTCCAGCAGCAGCTCCTCTCTGTTCTCGATGCTCCTCTCTGCCAGCAGCTGTCCTTTCAGCCACACCTCATACTCCTCTTCTTCCAGGACCTGCTCCAGGCACAAAACAATCCAACTAAAATAAGCCCGCCTAGCATCTCTCTGGAGACAGAATCTATTCATTTCATAACACAATGCTTTTATTCTGAAAAATACTTGAAGGACAGTGTTATGAAAAATGCAGTGACTTGTGCAGCTCCATAATATATTCATGAAGTACCGGCTTTTCATTATGGATTGTTATTTTTTTTAAATAAAAAAGTAAAAAAGTAAATGAAACATTCTAGTCTACATGAAGGGAAAACTCTATGTAGAATTGCTGCAATCCATTTCAAGTCGGAAGTTGATCATTCTGAGTCGGTATTCCCATCTTCCGGTCTATGTGCATCAGCATCGGAAAAACATGGACGCCTGCAGCAGACTGATGTTTGTATGGCAAGTCTACAAGTCTACAAGTCTACAAGTCTACAAGTATCTACAGAGGACCGACATACCACACCGTTATTGTCCAAGAGAACAAACATACGTCCTTTTAAGAAATGTTATGACCTTATATTCAGAAAGATCCAGGTTAGACATGTTAAGGATCCGTTATACCGTTACAAGAGACGGCAGAATTTACGTTAGTTTTGTAGCCTATCAAGGCCTTCTATCAAGGCCTTCTATCAAGGCCTTCTATCAAGGCCTTCTATCAAGCACAAACGGGTTAGGGTTAGGGTCTAACCCTAACCCGTTCCTTTAGCCAGTCTGCATCCTCAGTAAAAGCAGGACACCTCTGGAATGCCCTGCCCCTGCAGATCCGCACTAGCAGAACATTTCCCTCTTTAAACACAGCCTGAAGAACTGGCTCATTAGCAATCAGGTGTGTGAGCATGAATCATGACTCCCTCAATGATTGTGTGTACAAAATGTGTGTATGTTTATTGATCTTTATGATGATTTTATGATTTTATGATGAGGCCTATTTATATATTTGATCGCAACCTGTATGTTTATTGCTTTTTATGATGTTTTGTTATAACCATTTCTTTCCTTTAGTGATGGCTTGTTATATCTGGCCACAGGGACTACGGTTGAAACTTAGCCTTAGCTAAGACTGACACATTTACCCCTGGGTTGATTGATGTGTACGGTCCCTGTTCAAATAAATAAATGAAAGAGCTACAAGGCCATAAATACAAACAAATAAACACAAACTTTTGCCAACACAAATAAACTCTCACCAGATTTCTACACAAGACAGATCTTTTCTAGCATGACTAGCCTCTCCAGATAGCCTGCTTAATAGATGCACAGTCGGTACAATCCACGCAAACTCACAGACCTCCTTCTGCCTGGAGAAGACGCTTAACAGTGGAGACGATCCAGAGATTAAGACGTGTTTGAGTTTAATATTTTGGTTTTTGAACTGAGATACATTTTGTCTTTCTGTGCAATCTCCGAGTGAGCTACTGTCGGACATTTTTTGTTGGACTATGGAAAAAAATCCGTAATGAGTTAAAGTGTGACTGAGTATTTAGTTTGTGTGTTTAATAATTGTTTGTAAACCTGGCATACGGAACATATCTCTACGAAACCGCTACAATATCTTTGTATTTTTGTTGTGACGCATTAATTCATCCATGAAAACAAATTATGTACCGTAAAAGTTGGGTTACAAGCTGCTACTACCTTCGGTCAGTGTCCCCGTTAGCTTCCTGCTGTAGCCAGCTAGCGCTCCTGCTAGCGCTCCTGCTAGCGCTCCGCTAGCTCCCTGACAACCACCGAAGGTAGCGGGACCAGCCCGGTCTCGACACCCGACTCGAGCAAAGGGGACGCGGGCACCAGCAGCGGCCAGTAGCAGCAGCAGCGCTAGCTAGCTAGCTTGCTACAGCGGGAAAACCCACCGGAGGTAGGAGCGGCTTTTAACCCGACTTTTAAATATTCATACTATCCTTATTATCTAGTCACAGTAGGCTTAAGATAAATCTATAACCATATCCACACAATACATAGGTACAGACGACAACACTCCGCAACAAGCCTCCATCAACTAATTATGCATTATTCATAAATATTAAAGCCGGGCGTCAGCACAGAGCTGCACACACACTCATGTATTCTAGAAATGTGTTGATATAATGGTTGACTATTTTTCAGTTTTCTCCTCCCTCAGCTTCACACTTGAAAGACAGACTTGGCGTAAAATAAAGTGTGCTTTTTGGAGAATCTGGTCATTGGTAAATGGAATTGTATTTGCATAGTTCCGTTCTTGTCTTCTTCCTACGCAAAGCGCTTCACACACTCAGCATTCACCCATTCATGCCCATTCCAAACACTGCTGCCATGCAAGGATCTAATTCTAACTCACAATCACTACGCCTGAGCCACACAGCTCCATGAAGCTGTTAGCGTCTGAAGCGTTACCTTTTTAGCGATGCAGAGTGTGCGGAGGCCTTCTCTGGCATAGCTGTCTAAATGATTTTGGGTTTTTTCTCTGATTTGACTGTAGATCTCCTGAGCATGCTCTGAATCTGAACAAAACAGAATGACAGTGATACAGACACACACTGCTATTAATATTCATATTATTACGTTTCAAACACAACATTTATCAGTCATATTCCTTCTGCTACTTACCTTTAGCTGTCTCAGTCAGGTCCATGATGACAGAGTCCGCTCCCTTGGTATAAACCACCACCTGTCCTGTGAGTGGGTGGCGCACCACTACTGACATCTTTTTCCTGTTGGAGTCAAAGGGAAGGATATGGAGTAGCTGGACCGCCAGTGACCCGATTCCTGGAAGATCCACCAGCAGACTCTCTGCAGAACGTCCCCTCAGGGTGCAGCGGTACGCTTGTGCTGCATGAACCAGAGCCGCCTCGTCTGGACTCTCCGCCTCATACAGCAGTTCATCATCAGCGTCACTCTCACCATCCACTTCTCTGGTCAGGTCCTCGACATCCGGCCTGGCACCCATGATATCATCTTCTGTATCTCTGTTCTCTGTCTGTCCAGCATCTCCTTCCACTCCGGAGGACAAGTCCACTTTACTCCTCAGGTTGGAGGTTCCCTGGTTGCATTCTTGGTCTGGTTCTGACCCGTCTGCGGTGCTGTTAGTGGGTGTGAAGGAGCCGGTCTTCCCCCGGGAAAACAGCCTGCTGGTGAAGCTGCGAGGGCTGCCTTTGATCTGGCGAGGGGACAGGCTGGAAAAAGGAGAGAAGCTGAGGCGCTGGAACATTAGCTTGATTTCCTCCAGGGACTTGAGAGGCGTTTGTGTCTCAGGCACCTGCAGTGAGGAGAAATACAAAGAGAACATGGAATCAGCTTCTGCAAGGAAACTCCTGAGCTGTTTGTGTACCGGACCATCGCAGAAGGGAACAGCTCTGTACACGCAGCCACACACAGAATACACAATGTGTAGTTTGGTGCACGTAATGTGGATTAAAAGTTCAAAAGCGCGAGTTGTGAAAGGAAACGTCTAGCAATACGCTGTTAGCAACATTTGTGCAACAAGCAGTTTTTTGGTGGACGAGTCCGACCCACCCTGGCAAGAGCAAATGAACAGCCGGAGCCGGAAGGTCAGCTCCAACAGCAACGGAGAGAGAGTTGTGTATGAGGCGAGGACTGTGTGTTTTATTGCTTCACCCGTGTAGGGGACGGGAACGGAAATGCAGTTTTATAGCCTGTGTTGTTACCTGTTGCCTTTTGGGAAAGTATTTGTGCAGTGTAATCAGTTGAAACTGATTTTCAACTGATTACATACACTCCACATTTTTTGAATAAAAATTGTTCACCAAAGTTGCCAGTGGGCAAAATGTTACCTCAGTCCCCAGCAGGAGAAGTGTGGCTGTTCCAAAATAAACGAAAAGCAAGGGAACCTTATGCATTGATGCAGTCCTTAACTGGGGAATGAACCAGTTGAACTTCTTCCTATGCTTTAATTAATGTCTTCATGGCCAGAAGGACTGTAGGAGTAACCTCAGCGTCTCTGCTGGTCTAGTTTAAGACGAGGGCCCTTAATGCATGTCAAACATATCAAACTCTTATCCACAGATTAACTCCCAAAATATAATACTGTTACACAAGTAAATGAAAAGGGGAAACGTATGCAAGTTCCCCTTACTATTAATCACTGTTAATCACCCAGCCCAGCACTAGTATGTATGTATGTATGTATGCATGTATGTATGTATATACACATACACACACACTCTACTTACCACATGTCGAGGCTGGCTGGGCGAGGACACCACCACGCTGTTACAGATGGCCAGAGCGAGGAAGAAGTCAGTGATGTAGGTGAGCTCCAAGCTGGACGGAGTCCCAGAGGAGCCGTCACTCAGAGCCAGCGCGGGAGAGCAGAACCAATTCAGCTTCCTCACCAGCTCAGGGTCTGGTACCACCTCCTTGGTCTGAACAGACAGAGAAGCAGCAGGGGCGCTAATCCATCATGAAGGACAAGCTCACAAACAGGGGCCAAGTTAAAAACGATTGTTTCTTCTGCAGGCCACCCATTATACTGTGTTTAATGGACTCAGAAGCTCATTCAGTGAGCGACTCAGGATGCCTCAGTGTTCTACTGAACCACTCAGAAGGGCTTTTGTTCCAGCAGCGATTTGATTTTTTTAATGAACACCTTTAGATGTGGTTTTTAGATTGAGCATCTTTCTGATGTCAAACATGTTTCATATGGCATTTTCTGGTGTTATTTATTCTTTGCAATGCACTGTTGACTGTGTCTATTGTCGTCTGTATGGGTCTATTGTCGTCTGTATGGGTCTATTGTCGTCTGTATGGGTCTATTACTGTCTGTATGGGTCTATTACTGTCTGTATGGGTCTATTGTCGTCTGTATGGGTCTATTGCTGTCTGTATGGGTCTATTGCTGTCTGTATGGGTCTATTGTCGTCTGTATGGGTCTATTGCTGTCTGTATGGGTCTATTACTGTCTGTATGGGTCTATTGTCGTCTGTATGGGTCTATTGCTGTCTGTATGGGTCTATTGTCGTCTGTATGGGTCTATTGCTGTCTGTATGGGTCTATTGCTGTCTGTATGGGTCTATTGTCGTCTGTATGGGTCTATTGTCGTCTGTATGGGTCTATTGCTGTCTGTATGGGTCTATTGTCGTCTGTATGGGTCTATTGTCGTCTGTATGGGTCTATTACTGTCTGTATGGGTCTATTACTGTCTGTATGGGTCTATTGTCGTCTGTATGGGTCTATTGCTGTCTGTATGGGTCTATTGCTGTCTGTATGGGTCTATTGTCGTCTGTATGGGTCTATTGCTGTCTGTATGGGTCTATTACTGTCTGTATGGGTCTATTGTCGTCTGTATGGGTCTATTGCTGTCTGTATGGGTCTATTGTCGTCTGTATGGGTCTATTGCTGTCTGTATGGGTCTATTGCTGTCTGTATGGGTCTATTGTCGTCTGTATGGGTCTATTGTCATCTGTATGGGTCTATTGCTGTCTGTATGGGTCTATTGTCGTCTGTATGGGTCTATTGTCGTCTGTATGGGTCTATTACTGTCTGTATGGGTCTATTACTGTCTGTATGGGTCTATTGCTGTCTGCATGGGTCTATTGTCGTCTGCATGGGTCTATTGTCGTCTGCATGGGTCTATTGTCGTCTGTATGGGTCTATTGTCGTCTGTATGGGTCTATTGTCGTCTGTATGGGTCTATTACTGTCTGTATGGGTCTATTACTGTCTGTATGGGTCTATTACTGTCTGTATGGGTCTATTGTCGTCTGTATGGGTCTATTGTCGTCTGTATGGGTCTATTACTGTCTGTATGGGTCTATTACTGTCTGTATGGGTCTATTGTCGTCTGTATGGGTCTATTGCTGTCTGTATGGGTCTATTGCTGTCTGTATGGGTCTATTGTCGTCTGTATGGGTCTATTGCTGTCTGTATGGGTCTATTACTGTCTGTATGGGTCTATTGTCATCTGTATGGGTCTATTGCTGTCTGTATGGGTCTATTGTCGTCTGTATGGGTCTATTGCTGTCTGTATGGGTCTATTGCTGTCTGTATGGGTCTATTGTCGTCTGTATGGGTCTATTGTCATCTGTATGGGTCTATTGCTGTCTGTATGGGTCTATTGTCGTCTGTATGGGTCTATTGTCGTCTGTATGGGTCTATTACTGTCTGTATGGGTCTATTACTGTCTGTATGGGTCTATTGTCGTCTGTATGGGTCTATTGCTGTCTGTATGGGTCTATTGCTGTCTGTATGGGTCTATTGTCGTCTGTATGGGTCTATTGCTGTCTGTATGGGTCTATTACTGTCTGTATGGGTCTATTGTCATCTGTATGGGTCTATTGCTGTCTGTATGGGTCTATTGTCGTCTGTATGGGTCTATTGCTGTCTGTATGGGTCTATTGCTGTCTGTATGGGTCTATTGTCGTCTGTATGGGTCTATTGTCATCTGTATGGGTCTATTGCTGTCTGTATGGGTCTATTGTCGTCTGTATGGGTCTATTGTCGTCTGTATGGGTCTATTACTGTCTGTATGGGTCTATTACTGTCTGTATGGGTCTATTGCTGTCTGCATGGGTCTATTGTCGTCTGCATGGGTCTATTGTCGTCTGCATGGGTCTATTGTCGTCTGTATGGGTCTATTGTCGTCTGTATGGGTCTATTGTCGTCTGTATGGGTCTATTACTGTCTGTATGGGTCTATTGTCGTCTGTATGGGTCTATTACTGTCTGTATGGGTCTATTGCTGTCTGTATGGGTCTATTGCTGTCTGTATGGGTCTATTGTCGTCTGTATGGGTCTATTGTCGTCTGTATGGGTCTATTGTCGTCTGTATGGGTCTATTACTGTCTGTATGGGTCTATTGTCGTCTGTATGGGTCTATTGCTGTCTGTATGGGTCTATTGCTGTCTGTATGGGTCTATTGTCGTCTGTATGGGTCTATTGCTGTCTGTATGGGTCTATTGTCGTCTGTATGGGTCTATTGTCGTCTGTATGGGTCTATTGCTGTCTGTATGGGTCTATTGCTGCCTGTATGGGTCTATTGCTGCCTGTATGGGTCTATTGCTGCCTGTATGGGTCTATTGCTGCCTGTATGGGTCTATTGCTGTCTGTATGGGTCTATTGCTGTCTGTATGGGTCTTTTACTGTCTGTATGGGTCTATTGTCGTCTGTATGGGTCTATTGCTGTCTGTATGGGTCTATTGCTGTCTGTATGGGTCTATTGCTGTCTGTATGGGTCTATTGCTGTCTGTATGGGTCTATTGCTGTCTGTATAGGTCTATTGTCGTCTGTATGAGTTTTTGGTGAGTTTCCCCACTGGAGATTAATACAGTTTTCTAATCTGATCTAATCATGTTAATGCTTTTAGATTAGGGTTATGGGAGAAATAATATTTCTGATCGGCTGCATGCATCCTACATGAACCGGTTACCATAGTGCAGTGGTTCTCAAACTCTGTCTGTCACGCCCCACTTTGGAGGAAGAAAAATTTTCATGCCCCACCACAAAAAAATTGCCTATTGTGGTTGCAATCAACCTGTTTTGTACTGAATATCTTAAGATAATAACAATAACGTGCAACCTGTGCAAAACAAAACGAGTGCAGATGTGTGAGCATCACGTTGTATCAGCATTAGTGGCTTCAATGAGCTGCTTTCCTCTACACATCTTTTTAAAACAACACGGCCACTCTCAATTCATGCTTAATGTTGAGCTTGATCTGTATTCTGTTTTGAGAGACGCAACAGCAGAAAAGCCGATCTCACGGAGATCTCACGGAGATCTCACGGAGATCTCACGGAGATCTCACGAAGATCTCACGGATATCGACGAGTCGCGTAACCTGTTAACAGTATAACAACGTTTTATGTCTGTGTACTTTGTACTATGTAAAGTCCTCATGTAGCTCATGGAGAGTGGTTGTTCTGAAGCCACAAGGTAGCCAGTTCGATCCCTGTTCTCTCCATAGTTTCATGTCTTAGTGTCCTTGAGCAAGACACTGAAGCCCAAATGCTTCACAGCAGCACACTGCTCCTTAATTACTAAGGATGGGTAAAATGCAGAGAATAATAATTTCTCCACTGTGGGATTAATAAAGGATTATTTTAAGTGGCGGGCCGTGGATTTTCTACCTGCGCATTCAACCCCCCCCCATATTTGGCATTGGGAGGAATGTAAACAGCAGCAACAAAAACATTGATGAATTATCTGGGCAGAGAAATAATAAAAAGGTAATAAATAAATACATTGATACATTTGACGACAGTGTGGAAATCATCTTGAGTTGCAACAGATTCATAATTGTGGATGTCAACCAAATAATGTGTCTGTGCGTGAGTGTGTGTGTGTGTGTGTGTGTGTGTGAGTCTGACCACGCGACTGCAGAAGGCACTGGTCCTGGGCTGGGTGTGGTCGGACAGTTGCTCCTCCTCCTCCTCTTCCTCCTCCTCAGCAGTGAGTGTGTGGAGAGACACAGAGCTGTGTTTGCAGCTGAGAGAGCGACAGCTCAGAGATTTCCCACTGCAGCCCGACTTCAGAGTCACAGAGCGACCAGCCTCCATCTTCTCCGTCTCATACACCTCCAGCCTCCGAGCTGCAACACAAACAGAGATCATTTACATCACGTACAGGGCAACTCAATCGGATTGTCCTAACACATGGAAACTACCAGAACAACACAATTTGATGTTGGTTTACTTGATAATTAGCTCAATAGAAGAAGAAAAAGTGAGTGATGAAATTGACCTGAGAGAATTTAATGGTGTGGAAAAAGCAGATCGCGAGTGCTCGTTTCTGCTGAAAAGACCCATCACGAGTGGAGTCCTTTGTAAATGTCAGGAATCAAAGCTCTCCACATCTTCTGTGGCCATGAATGTAAACGTTAAAATTATGAATGCATTATTCGCCATGGCCAATTATATATTTGTACAGTTGGTACTGTTGTACTGACTGAGGCATCATTTCTCTCAGTTATTAATAGTCACTCACTAAAGTAAAAGCTGAGGTCTGGGAACATAGTGATGTCATGAATGGTAAACGGACCACTCAAAGGGCTCCAGCACTACAGGTCATCATTCACACCCTGATGGCAGGAGCTGCCATGCAAGGTCCCCCTGCCCACCAGGACATCCACACAACATTCACACATGTAGGCACAGCTACAAGTGTCATGCCCAAGGAGCGGAGCCGGGGATCAAACCGCCGATTGAAGGACGACCTCGCTCTACAACCTCTAAATAACAACAAAGTCAGACAGGTTCACGAAAACGAGCAATCAGATAAGTTATTTATCCACACTATCCAAGCCATTTTTTTGTCTATAAACTGTTATGGATTCATGCATAATAACGATATTAATAATGACCGCCTTTGTTGTCTCTTTCAAACAAGTTTGACTAATCTGGGGGTTATAACCAAATAGTCTAATCATCTGACTGCTCGTGTTTTTAGACTCATTTGATCTATTTTCCTACTTTTTAAAAAATCTAAAAAAAGGAATAGTACCACACACATAATAGTGCATAACCATAACCCCAGGCAGCTGTAGAGCACATCCAACAAAAAACACAGAAATACCTCGATAAGATAGAATAACAATAATACCAAAATAATAAACAAAAGTCACAGATTAAAAACTAAATAGATATCAAATGAGTATGTTAATTAATCACATCAAATTAAGTTAAATATACAAATGGAGTAAAATATTGTTTCTAATCCACTATATGTAGCAGTAGTGGATTATATAACATCCACTAGTCGTCATACTTTTTCAAAAAGAGGTAAATGAAAGTCGTATTATCAGGTGTTACCATTTTCCTTGTGAGGGTATTCAACTCCATAGATACTGCAGCGGCGGAACACCATCTTGTTCTCGGTCAGAGTCCCCGTCTTATCAGAGAAGAGGTACTGGATCTGGCCCAGGTCCTCAGTGATGTTGAGGGCCCGGCACTGGACCCTGGAATCCAGCTGCTCGTTGTACAGGGCTAAGTCATTGTGGATGAAGTAGATCTGACCCAGTTTCACAATCTCAATGGACACGTACAGAGAAATGGGGATCAGCACCTGATGAGCAGAAATGGATTACGCATCAACACTGTGTTCACAGCTCATCTGTTAGGGCAATTGTTCTGTTTAATTCACAATCACTGTGATGGAGGATCAAAGGATGACTGTGGCTCTGTGGTGAGCAGGGTTGTCCTTCAAATCAGCGGATCGGCGGTTCGATCCCCGGCTCCGCTAGCCCATGTCGATGTGTCCTTGAGCAAGACACGTAACCCTACATGTCTCCTGTAGATGTTCTACGGTGTATGGATGGTTGTAATCTGATGTGGCTCCTTCATGGTAGCTCCTCCCATCAGTGGGTGAATGGGTGAATGATGTCATGTAGTGTTAAAGCGCTTTGAGTGGTCGGGTCCACTTTAATAAGAGTGCTGAAATGTTGACTGTATACCTGCAACACAATGATCATTGTCCAGAAGACATAGAATCCAGCCAGGGCAGGAGACGTCTCCTTATCAACCTGAAAGACGGGGTCTTTCAGGTTCTTCAGCCAGAGGCCATGACCTGCAAGACACCAGAGGATGTGGATGTGCCGCTACGTCTCCCCGCCCATTTAAACCAAATGGCCTGTTCACACAGGACGCGTCCAATAATCTACTACAAATGATGAATTATATATTATATTACATAAATGAAAGACATTCGATTGCCCTCCCACATGATCAGATTTCTAAATCCATTCACTCTGGTTACTAGAAATAGTCTAGTGCCACAGCTGTTAGTGATGGTTACTGGCTCTCACGTGGTTTTACAGTCAGCTGCTCCCTGCAATAACACTGCTGCTACCCCTTGTGAAGCGAGAGCATAGCTGGTACTCACCTATCGCAGCAGTCAGACACATGATGATGAGCAGAAGCACACACCACAGGATGTCTGTGTTCAGATGTTTCTCCAGCTGGCTGCGCTTATACCTTGGCCCACTGTTGTTCATCATGGCTTTAGTCTCATGACCTAAGTCACACAGGAAGTGGAGCACAGCATACATCCATGCTCAGTTATACAGACCACTATACCGGAGGTACTTCAGCAAAACTGAACATGTTTCAGGCGTTTACATAGATGGGATCAGAATGAAGGGTGTACCCGCTCATTAGTTCAGGGGCAACAGCCACTACAGGAGTGAATGCACAGAGTAGACTCATTGCCCTAAAAGAATGTGAAAGTAGTGTAATGAAATGATTAGACTGCGGTTGTATTTTGGGCTACAGGAGAACGATCCAAATGCACACAAAAGCAGGCTGACTGGTGCAGTTCAATTATTCAATAAAGAAGAGGCTTAAAAAACAGTCCAAGATGTCCGCAAGTAACGGGCAAACAATTGCCCACTAACGATGAAGGACGATGAAGACTAGCAGACAAAAGGCGAGGGGAGCACAGAGACTACGCAATGAAAGGAGGGGATAGCGAGGGAAGGTGACACACAATCACACAGGAAGTAAAACAAGACGGAGGACGGAATTTTCATCGTAAAACAGGAACAAACTAGAACAAAAACTCCAGAACCATGACAGACGCAAGCCCAAAAGTAAAATATCAGGTCGCTCTGTTACGACTGCTACCTGCTGCTAACCAAGATTAGCGACACATGCCCCTTTGTTCTGTGAGTAACCTTATGATGATTGCAAGATTCATTTATTTTTTTACTGATTGCTTTGCGGTACAAAATGTACATTACAAACATCCATAACCATGGAACAACTCAAGCATATTTGTTTTTTAAACAGGATATTGTTTCATCATTTTTCTCAACATGCTATATTTGTTTCCCCATACGTGTTGGATGTAACGGTAGGAACATATCAGTGTGTTTCCATTCATCAGCAAGTTCAATGCACAACTAATTATGCTACAATGAAGTCTATGAAAAGCATAATAATTAAAAGCAGAATCCTTTGATGATGTTCTATAATATAATAATCATTTCACCAGCTTGAACTAAAAACAAAGTCTTAGAACTCAGATGTTACAGCTTTTCTAGTGAGCTGAGGTTGAACCTGCTCTTTACCAGATTGATCACTGCTCATACATTTTAATAGCTACTGCACATTTTAAGATAACATGAGAATCAAACGTTTCCAGCACTCAGTTATTCTAGAAATGAGTTGTAATTTTTAACTGTGATGCTGGAATCCTGTGTCACTGAAGCTACACAAAGGAAGGTAACTGTCGGTTGCAAAGTCTTGTAGAGGAGCAGACGAATACAGGTAAATCGAAAAGGAACAGAGTGAGGATCTGCTGGTCAAGCACGTTGATTCAACTCCTGATAGGAGACAGGTTCAAAACCTAGATCAAATCCAGCATGAACATACGACATACAAGTATAAAAAACAGTGATGTGTCACACATTCATACACCGACGGCAGAGGCTGCATACAAGGTGCCAACCTGCCCCTCAGGAGCTAAATGCTCAGAATCACGAACACGTTTGAAGGTCTGATGTTTTAGTCTCAGCTCCACGTGAAGCCATTGCAGAGATATAAGTGGACAAATGATGAAGATCGCTTCTGTAAGTGAAACTCTTACCGGCGAAGACCACGATGCCCACCACCGTCTCAGTGTTACGGATGCTGCAGCTCCTCAATAGGAGGTTCCCGTTATGGAGGCCGACTCGGACCCCACTGGGGTGCTCCCTATGGAACCACACACACACACACACACACACACACACACACACACACACACACACACACACACACACACACACACACACACACATTTATTTTCAAAAATGTTATATCACTTTACAATGTGTGACAGCAGTAATGCTTCATGCCAATACATGATTTTTTATTGTATGCACTTCTGTCTGTTTTGTAATATCTCAAGGCATGTTTATTTATAGGCTATATAGTGTGTTAGCATTGACAAAGAAATGTCAATACTATATTATAAATACGTAGGTATGAGTTGAGAATAGTTTTGTTTTCTCAATAAAGGAGACTCTAAAGAGCTATTATAAAAAGGAGGAGCAAACATGGCTTTTTTTGGTGCGACTCTTTAACGATACACGTTTTAATTTAACTAATGTTTTTTTAAATTCTTAGATATAAGTCTAGATTAATAATGAATAGTCTGACAGTGCTACTGCCTGCAACAATTACAATTATATTGGAAGTACTTCAACAAAGCCCAATTTTCTTTTTCACTAATTGAAATGAGGGAGCTGTCGTAACGCAATCCTAAATGAAGACAGATATATTAATTACACAGGATACCAAACCAGTACATAGGGCTAATATGTAGCCTGCAAAGGTCTTTATACTGATTACTGATTCCAGATATCAGTGCATGCCACTGTGTACCAAACAGAGGTGTTGGATGACTGCAGAGTGAAAAGGAACTCACATGTAACCTCTGAACCTGCTGAGGTCGTCGTTGGGGTTCTCACACTCAATCAGACCGTGGAAGCTCTCAGCAGTGAACTCGACTCCCTGGAACACACACACACACACACACACACACACACACACACACACACACACACAGATCAATACACAGCTTTTGAAGAACAGGAGGGTTTCTCAAAGTCAAGGATCCTTGTCGGTCTTACAGAGACTAAGCAAGAATCCTTCGTAGCATTCGAAAAGCACACAAACACAATCAACAGAATTCCTCCAGAAGTAGCTGCATCAGAGATGAGCTCCTGAACAAAAATATTGGAATATAATTGGACCTAAAAGATTTGGACATTTTGTAAGAAAACCTGCAGATATTCTTCAGATTAAAAACCATGGATCACATTGAATTGACAGAAGAGGGAGGACAGCATGTCCTCATCTTGCTTGTCCTGCTAGTTTTGCTGTAGAGGCAGTTCAATCAGAACTTCAAAGATGGATTTTTTTCCCGAAAAACGATATATACACACCGATTTAAAACGTGTGGGCCTTTTTTGGGGCGGCTGAGGCTCAAAGGTAGAGCGTTTTCGAGCCCCGGCTCCTCTGTTGCTCTCCCTAAGGTTTCTTTCATTTTTCTCCCTGTTAAGGTTTTTTTGGGGGGAGTTTTTCCTGAACCGATACAAGGTCCCGGGACAGAAGATGTCGTATATGTACAGATTGTAAATTTGTAATTTGTGATTTTGGGCTATACAAAATACATTTAATTTAATTGTAAAAGCGCTACACAAAAAATACGTGAACAATTACATTTACTTCAATATATATACAGTATATATATTTTATATTTTTCTAAACGTCAAAAACTAATTAATATGCTGTCCTCAAAGCCACCAGACTCCAATAAGAAACACCGCAATGTTACTAATGTTCACTGATTGAACAACACATCACATTCAAACTTATCGGACCGTCTCAGTTAGCCGATAAGTCGACGAGTCCAACAGTCACCAACTCTGTTTGGTCAAAATAAACCCTTTCACCACATTAATAGGATGGTTCAAAAGTGTGTTCTTTGTGGTAAAATAACATTGGCAACAAGAATTGCATTTGAAGAAACACACTTTCTAAATGTAATAAAGTAAAATGAACACATGAATAAGACATCCACATGCATTATTACCTGCAATGGGAGGTCTGAAACCACCTGTCTCTGTTTCAGGTTGGTCTCTCCATCCAGGTTGGCGGTGTCAATGTAACAAATCCCACGTGGGTCAGAGGAATACAGCAACAACATGTCAGCTGGGATGATTTCATTACAGGACAGACGGACAAAGTCTCCGACTCGCACATCCTTCCAGCACTGGTCAATGTAGGCTTTCAGCTTGCTGTGGGTAGACACACATGAGACAGAAGAAAATGTGTCAGGCAAATATTACATACTGAGAAGAAGAGCACACAGAGACGGAGCAGCTATAATAATATCAATAATAGTAGGTGCAGTGGATAAAACACATTGATACAAATAGTAGCAGTCGCAGAAGGAATAATAGCAGAAATAACTAGAAAGGTACACTCAGCAGGTCTCTGTCAGGTTGCTGTATTGTGGGATTAAATGAAGTGTTTTTCACACAACGGAAACGCTCTCAATGTGATCTAAGCAGATGTCTTCACCGGCTCTGTGCAGGCACGCATATCAGCTCCATGGCATGGCTGTCATTTGGAGCATTTATTTAGGCTTCAAGTCTATTTTTTGGCAAATATGTGTTTGTATAATGTGTTTCTGGCCACAGAGCAGAGCAGGGGAAATGCAGTGTGTTGTTCCGCTAGCTGTTAGCTGATGGCCAAACACCCCCCAAAACAATAAAAGTGGACCACTGTCTTCCCCACAGACACTGAGTAGTGTAGAGGCTGGGGTCCAGTGATGCACTCAGCTGTGTTTTTTCTTCTGTCCCCAACCGGCTGGGGTCTGGTTAACAGCATCAGTCAATAACAGTATAACACAGGGAGTAAAGGTTGTTCCACAACCAGGAGAGGTCAGTGAGCCTATATAGCAGCATATGCTTTGGTTGTGCAGCATTTGTCAACTTAACCCTCTGAAAAATACACAAGTTGAATGTCTTAGTGAATTTATTCTTAAAATATTGGAAAACAATGGAATCTATTCATTCAACAATTTTTCAAGTTTCAACAAGTGTTACCAATATTGGTAAGAATGAGGCCCCACTATATGTACTGTGATTATATATATAAATATTAAGCTATTCACAGCCTTATTACAGCCTCTCCTCTCCGTGTTCAGCAGCCTGTCGTCATGTCGTTAGCACAGCAATGGTAAAGGACATTCTATTTTCCAAACACGGCGCACATGGGAGTATAGATGACGCAAATATAATGGGGACTCAAATGGGCCCAGCAGAGGATGTTCTTCCTGAGGCACCTGCCAAAGACAATGATGGTGCACTTCTACACTGCCACCATTGAGTCCATCCTCTGCTCCTCTAGCATTGAGTCCATCCTCTGCTCCTCCACCATTGAGTCCATCCTCTGCTCCTCCACCATTGAGTCCATCCTCTGCTCCTCCACCATTGAGTTCATCCTCTGCTCCTCCACCATTGAGTCCATCCTCTGCTCCTCCACCATTGAGTCCATCCTCTGCTCCTCCACCATTGAGTCCATCCTCTGTTCCTCCACCATTGAGTCCATCCTCTGCTCCTCCACCATTGAGTCCATCCTCTGCTCCTCCACCATTGAGTCCATCCTCTGCTCCTCCATCATCGTCTGGCACACCGCAGCCACTGTCAAGGACAAGCAGACTGCAGCGCATCATCCGCTCAGCTGAGAGGGTGATTGGCTGCAATCTGCCGTCCCTCCATGACTCCATGACTCGTTCGCCTCCAGCACCCTGAAGCGGGCAGGTAAGATTGTAGCCGACCCCTTCTCCCCCTGGACACAACCTGGAGTCCCTTCCCTCTGGCAGGAGGCTGCGGTCCCTCAGGACCAAGACCTCACGCCACTAACAGTTTCTGTCCAGCTGCAGTCGGGTTCATCAACAAAGACCAGGACCCCCACTGACTCCGACTCCCACATCCCCAGGACTATTTCAAACACCCATATTTTCTTTTCTTATTAAAATACACTTTCCACTTTTATTTGAATATATATAAATACACTTACTTGTTTTAAAGTACTGTTATCCATTTGTTATTTACCCTATTTATTTATTATTGTACTATGTTTATTGTTTTTATTATATTTGTATTCTAAGTTTATTGTTATGCAACTTCACCGAGTCAAATTAATTCCTTGCATGTTCAGCGTACTTGGCAAATAAACAATTCTGATTCTGAAACACAAAGTCTACTGAAGGTGATAACTCCTCGTGGTATTTACCAAGAGGGAGTCTGTTGCACAGAGAACAATACATTCACACCCCTTTGTTGACAGGTATTATAGACACATGGTTAATTATTACACTCAGTCAAACACCCTTTCCAGGTAGGGCAGGAGAATTACTGTACAATGTGAGGTTACGTCATCCAAGATAAACGTTGTAATTGCAATCTAAATATAGTGTATTGATATAATGTTGTGCAAAATGTTTGCGTTTATTTATTTGGACTGTTAATGCACTTATTAGGCACTCCTCAAATTAAGCTGAAAGATCCACATTCCCAAACAAACACAGATACATTAACATTAACAAAGACCCTCAGTTTGACTCATTCAAAAAGAGTGGGCGTCCTTCCTAGAAATAAATGATTCCCCAGAGTCATCATCGACTCTTCTATGGGAAACGGGGAAAGCAGTTTTAAGAGGAATAATCATCTCATTCTCCGTTTACAAAAAAAGAAAGAAAAACAATTAAGGACTCAACGGGGAAACCCACAAATTCACCTGAGGACATCAATCAAATCTTCAGAAGTTTTTATGCCAATCTATATTCATCTGAAAAGAATGCAAATAAAGAAGAAATTAACTTATTTCTCAACAGCATTGATCTACCACAAATTAACAAAGAACAAAATAACATACTTGACTCACCATTAACACAGGAAGCACTTTTTGCTGCCCTCAAGCTTATGCCCAATAACAAAGCACCAGGACCTGATGGCTTCCCTGATGAGTTCTACAAACACTTTTGGTTCATTATAGCTCCACTCTTTAACAACATGAATACAGCATGTATATCACTCCTCCTCAAACCAAACAAAGACCCAACTCATCCATCTAGTTACCGCCCCATTTCACTCAATGTATTACAATCATCACTAAGGCACTAGCTCACAGATTAGAACAAGTCACTCCATCCATAATTCATCCAGATCAAACCGGCTTTATCAAAGGTAGACTCTCTTCCACTAACACACGCAGACTGTTTAATTTAATGAATTACTCATCATTACAACAAGCCAAAACCATCGTAGACTCCTTAGATGCAAAATCCTTCGACAAAGTGAACTGGACATTTCTCACCAGCACCTTAAGATTTGGCTTTGGGGAGTCATTTATTAACTGGGTTAAGATTCTGTACACTGCACCTACAGCCACTGTCATCACCAATGGATACAAAAACCAAAAACACAAGGAGGACTTGAAGCCCCGCATTTTTTCCACTACTCACTAGCAAATCAACTTCAATATATTCTTAAATGGATTCACCCCAACCAATCAGATTACACATGGTTAGATATAGAACAGACATTTTGTAAGGACATTCAGATTTCAGACCTCCCATTTCTCAGCCAATCAATCAAACGCCATCCTTGCTTCAAAACACTAACAATAGCAGAGACTCTGACAGCCTGGTGGAAATTCCACAAAATCACAAACATCACCTTTGTGCCTTCAAATTTTACACCTATAATGGAACAATCCTGACTTTCTCAGCCACAATAAACCTCTATATCTACACACATGATCCGCTAAAGGCATCACTCATTAGAAACACATCTTCAATAACAATACCCTGGTTTCATTCCCCCATTTGGTTCAGAAGTGTGGCATCGGGATCAATCACTTTCTGGAATATCTGCAACTCAAATCATCCATTCAATCCAAATGTAACATTAAGGCCACAAATCTAGAATTACCTCCCATAACTTCACTATTAATTAATATCACTTGCTTAAAAAAAAAAATCTCAAAAATTTGTAGGATAATATCACAGTCTGACCAAACACTATCCATACCGTCAAGAAAATGGGAATTAGATTTATCCATCACTCCTGACTTCTGGACCCAAATCTGCAATAACATTTACTTCATGACCAAAAATGCAAATTTACAACTAATACAATATAGAATACTTTTATTTATTTATTTTTTAAATGGGATTCACATCAGACATCTGTCCACAATGCACTCAAAATAGTCTGGATAGCTACGTTCACATGGCTTGCAAAAGTATTCATACCCCTTGAACGTTTCCACATTTTGTCACATTCCACGCCACAAACATAAATATGTTTTATTGGAATTTTATGTGAAAGACCAACACAAAGTGTCACACAATTGTGAAGTACAAAGAAAATTATACATGTTTTTAAATTTTTTTCACAAATAAAAAACTGAAAAGTGCAGTGTGCAAAATTATTCAGCCCCCCTGAGTCAATACTTTGTGGAACCGCCTTTTGCTGCAATTCCAGCTGCAAGTCTTTTGGGGTTTGTCTCTACCAGCTTTGCACATCTACAGACTGAGATTTTTGCCCTTTCTTCTTTGCAAAACGGCTCAAGGTCAGTCAGATTAGATGGAGAGTTTGTGAACGGCGGTTTCAGATCTTGCCACAGATTCTGGATGGGATTTAGGTCTGGACTTTGACTGGGCCGTTCTAACACATGAATATGTTTGTTTTAAACCATTCCATTGGAGCCCTGGCTTTATGTTTAGGGTCGTTGTCCTGCTGGAAGGTGACCCTCCGCCCCAGTCCCAAGTCTTTTGCAGACTCCAACAGGTTTTCTTCCCAGATTGCCCTGTGTTTGGCTCCATCCATCGTCCCATCAACTCTGACCAACTCCCCTGTCCCTGCTGAAGAGAAGCACCCAGAGCATCATGCTACCACCACCATGTCTGACAGTGGGATGGTGTGTTCAGGGTGATGTGCAGTGTTAGGTTTCCGCCACACATAACGTTTTGCATTTAGGCCAAACAGTTCAATTTTGGTCTCATCTGACCAGAGCAGCTTCTTCCACATGTTTGCTGTGTCCCCCACATGGTTTCTGGCAAACTGCAAACGGGACTTCTTATGGTTTTCTTTTAACAATGGCTTTCTTCTTATAAAGGCCAGATTTGTGGAGTGGAGCCCAATAGTTGTTTTGTGGACAGATCCCCCACCTGAGCTGTGGATCTCTGCAGTTGGTCCAGAGTCACATGGGCCTCTTGGCTGCATCTCTGTCAGTGCTCTCCTTGTTCGGCTGTGAGTTTAGGTGGACGGCCGTGTCTTGGTCGGTTTGCAGTTGTGCCGTACTCTTTCCATTTCCGGATAATGGATTGAACAGTTCTCCGTGACATGTTCAAAGCTTGGGAAGTCTTTTTGTAGCCTAACCCTGCTTTAAACTTCTCCACAACTTTATCTCTGACCTGTCTGGTGTGTTCCTTGGACTTCATGGTCCTGTTTGTTCCCCAGTATTCTCTTCACAAACCTCTGAGGCGTCACAGAACAGCTGTATTTGTACTGAGATTAGTTTACACACAGGTGGACTCTATTTAGTCATTTGGTCAACATTCAATCATTCAGCAGTCATCAGGCAACTTCTGAAGGCAATTGGTTGCACTCAGAGAAAAGGGGCTGAATCATTTTGCACACTGCACTTTTCTGTTTTTTATTTGTGAAAAAAATTTAAAATCATGTATAATTTTCTTTGTGTTAGTCTTTCACATGAAATTCCAACAAAATATATTTATGTTTGTTGCGTGTAATGTGACAAAATGTTC
This sequence comes from Taurulus bubalis, assembly GCF_910589615.1. Classification (NCBI taxonomy): domain Eukaryota; kingdom Metazoa; phylum Chordata; class Actinopteri; order Perciformes; family Cottidae; genus Taurulus; species Taurulus bubalis. The sequence continues at coordinate 48,212,178 of NC_136589.1, read as the reverse complement.
AAGGGGTATGAATACTTTTACTTACATCTTACTTGATGTTATGTATCGTCTTTTTATTTTTACAATAATAAAAAAAATTACAAATTGAAAAAAAAGGTAATGTAATTCTCCACCACAGGACGGAGATCGTTTTAGTTTTAAGCAAATACGTAATTGTGTGACTGTAGCCTAAACAGTGTATGCCGCATAATACATTTGTTCAAAAGATAGTGACGATGATATGAAAACAGAGCGAGTAACCTCTTGCCTATTTTGGCGTTTTGACCACCTTTGAACACATACGGTTTAGCAACATAAAGGAATGTGAAAGTATTTTTCACTGGGTCCTTTTCTTTTAAAGCCCTTCCGGCGAGACCGGAAGTATATGTACATTTAGTAACCTGACTTCGCATTAGAAGCATCGTTGGATGATGTGCATACTGAAGGTAACGGTGTTCTCTGAAGTACAAAATACATTGTAGGAATGGCCAAGCACCTAGCAAATGGTAGGTATGGGAATGGAATGGGAACAAGGTACTTTGTGTTTTATTGGGTTTTGATCATACGTTTTGTGACTTTGTTTTAGTTAACCTGTAAATGTGTGGTTGAATGTATGTAATAAGATGCTAATGTTAGCTAAAATGTTCACACTCGTAAGAGCTAATTTTTTGTTACATGTGTTCCAAAGCGCTTACGTTGATTTCGGGAGATGGATTGAAAAAGGAGAAATTAATAAATTTATGTTCATCAAAAAGGCTGATTCTGGAATCATCAGTACGCTTTTACCATCGTCCGGCTGGGGTCCGTTACACTGGGAAACTATGAGATTTGGGGTTATTTTCCTTCCATTACACATCTTCTTTCAGACTACTGGAAAGAAAACATCCAAAATACACATTTTAGGTGATAATTCTACTAAACCTTCTCTATTTGTGTCTGTAGATTTCTCATAAATTCCCCATGGCATTTGCATAACATTTCAGATGACTTATCTTTATTAACTGAGAGTTTCATGGTGGTATCCTTGAATTCATTTTCTTACCCTATTCACATACAATCAATATTTTTAAATGGCCGCTTTATCAAAATCATTTCTTTCTCATACAAGTTTCTTTACAGAGGGATTTGTCCATATATTTTTCAGAGCCCGATTAATTTTTTAAATCGCCGTTTACAAAGTCATAGAGTGATACAAAGTGATCTCCAAATTCCCTCTGTAAAACCCTTTGGCTCTAATGTGTCAACAAAATGCAACAAACTATTTTTTACTTGGCTTTATCCAAGGTTCAGATTTCTGTTCGCAATTTGCAAAAAAATTATAATATAATGCCTCATTTGTATTTTTAGACATACATTTTCACAATATGGAAAATAAGACGCACACAACTGACTCACAACTGCCCTTGGACAACGTGAAGGCGAATAGACGGTCCCACAAGAAGAAGATAGGTTAGATGCTGGTTGTTGACACAACATTTAACTTACCTGCTGTAAATGCGGCACAGACGCCTGTTGATAGAACGATCCAATTTGAACCTGCGGAAGTCTTCCCAGATATTTTTGGCAGCCGTCACGGACAGCACCAGTGTGATAGGAGCCAAAGCAATCTCTGGCTGGAAGGCCTCCACCACAGGAACAAAGTTCAGAGCAGCAAGGAAGATGAAGTAGATATTGCCAAAGCGATGGAGCTGCTCAAACAGATTCTTGGGCAGGAAGGAGAAGAGAGAATACTTTGTGGTCCGGATCTTGTTGCTTTTGTACAACTTCACGAGTTGACTCAGTTCCTCATTCTCCGTGCAGGAAGGTACTACCGTCCTCATCTTCCGGAGGCGCTCCTTGGAAGAGTGAAGACGGAACGGACAATCCAAGCTATACATGAGACCACTGTTCCCGTGGATTATCCCCTGCCGGTCTATGTCTCCAATGTGGAATATGCTCCCCTGTCCCTCCAGAGTAAAGACATGGACATGACAGGCAACGTGGGAATAGGAGGGATAAATGCATCGTTACTACCTTGGTGCTGGAATTCACCACCACTCCTCTAGAAGCCACTTAGGCCATAAACAAACTCAAGGTACAAGTTGTACAGCTGATAGGGGAGAAGAAAAGGTGCGGTCATTGGTTTCCAGCCAATCCTTCCAGATCTGAGCAGTAGTCCGATTGATATATCCAGTAGTGAAAATGAACAGCATGGTTTGATAAATCTTCTTGTTGATGCAATAATACTGCAGATTCTGAAGTAAACACACAGAACAGTTATGCTGAGGTTTCCACTACAACATTGGGCATGCTCAATGGAGGAAAGGGTTACTTTCTTGTACCACACAGATGTCATAGGGGCAAGGTTCGGGTGGACGGTGGGCGTAAAAAAACAGGACGTTAACACTCACTCTTAGCAACTTCTATCCCCCACCTGGTTAGAGTTGGGTTACTAAAAACACAGTCAAGACAAATCAAGGGGAAAGACAGTCAGAGGACACGGTTTTCCTGCCTCTACACTTCCTCTAACGTCAGATTGCAATGCCTCGTTGTCTCTCTTGAGCTGCTGGAGCTCCTCTTTAAGCTGCTGCTTAATGGCCAATTGACTGCAGTTCACTTTTGCTGCTGGATGCCGGATATACTAACGTTACAACCTAACTCTTCTTCACTACCCTGGAGTCAAGCCTATTAATCAACCCTAAACCTAATTCATTTGAAAACATTTTTCTTCGTCTTTGACACCCAACCTTCTTGTTATGGTGTATCACGCCGCAGGTCTGTATTTCCTGGCTGAATTTTTAACAAGTTTAGTCAATAAAATAGATAACTTATTGTCAGTGATTTTAATGTTTACATAGACATTGATAATGATAGCCTCAGTACTGCATTTATCTAATTATGAGTGGACAGAAACCCACTGCAACACACCCTCAACCTTGTTCTGGCGTATTGAATTAAATTGAGCGATTCCATCTACATTGAATTGAATATCATGACTCAGTATAACAGAGGACTGCCCTCCAACATTGACCATCTTGACGATAGTGCTACATGCTTTTCCCCTCTAAAAACGACAATAATCAACCAACGGTCGTTAGCTTCATGGCATAACACTCAAACATGCAAATTAAAGTAAACGTCACAAAAATACTAAAGGATATGGCGTTCCAATAATTCTGAAGATTCTCTGCAATTGAATGTACACTACCGTTCAAAAGTGTGGGGTCACCCAGACAAATGTTCAGTTTCTTCCCAATTTCATGGAATAGCCTTTATCTCTAAGAACAAGAACAGCCTGGAGAGTTTCACATGAAAGTTCTCTTTTTCTGGCCATTTTGAGAGTATAATGGACCCACAATGTGATGCTCCAGATACTCAACTAGCTCAAAGGAAGGCCAGTTTTATAGCTTCTCTCACCAGCAGAACTGTTTTAAGTTGTGCTAACATAATTGCACAAGGGTTTTCTAATCATCCGTTAGTCATCTATGCGATGAGCAAACACAATGTACCATTAGAACACTGAGTGATAGCTGCTGGAAATGGGCCTCTATACACCTATGTAGATATTTCATTAAAAACCACCAAGAATAGTCATTTACCACATTAACAATGTATAGTGTATTTCTGATTAATTTAATGTCATCTTCATTGAAAAAAAACAGTGCTTTTCTTAGAAAAATTTCGAAGTGACCCCAAACTTTTGAACGGTAGTGTACATTTTGAAGTAATCAAATTATGCCTGTTATGGGCATTGCTTTTCAGAGTGCATGCCCAATTGGAACAGACCGATCTGGTTCTGGGAAGTGCCGCTTGAAACACAATTGCCCAGAGGAGAACATTGCTTATCATCTGAAGGCCGGTAGAGGTTCACTCACCCACAGAACACTTGCACCACGTTGTTGTTGACCTTCCTGTCGAACAAGTAGCGTCTGTAGTCTTCCAGGGCATCTTTGATGGCAATAACAGAGAGTACAACCAGCAGAGGAATCATGGTAATTTCCTTTTGAAAGGCTTCAACAACTGGCACCCAGTTCAGTAACACCAGGAACAGGAAGTAGAGGTTGGCAGCCCTACAAAAGAAAGGAAGCAAGTTGGTGTAGAAACTAAAAAGAAACAACAGATGCTGTGGAAGTACAACCAAGTGCTACGATCATTTCCATTGGTATATACACATATGTAGACATACATATATACACACACATATCTGTACATAGTAGTCAAAGCTTTATAGTAGACTTTGTTTACGTTAACCATGTTCAGCTTGTTGAGCCGTGTGGAGAACACTACATAGCCGTGTAAGCTTTTATAATAAAAGTGATTAAGGGCTAGTTAATCCAAATTACGAAATATCCACACTGTGAGAGACTGATCAAGTAGTTTTGAATCAAAAGAATGGTTCATCTTAGTTAATCCCACAGATTTATTGATGACACACTGATCTTGTTTTGCGATACACACCCTGTTCAACAAAGCCAGGAAGTACAAATCTGACCTGTGGAACTGCTGGAACAGGTTCATGGGGATGAAAGTCAACAAGCTGTACTTGGTAGTGCAGATGGCATTGCCCTTGTAGCTTTTGAAGACCGCTTCGGACTCCTGTTTGGGGGGCCCATGGCGAGCAAACACAGTTCTCCGCTTCCCATGGTCCGTCTCTGGAGAGCTGTGGCCGTCTAGGGAGGTTTTGCTGGGCAAGCCATCGGGGGCAGAGTACCAGCCTCTTCCGGAGCTTTCTGCCAGTAGCTGCCGACAACGATGTTGCACCCAGTGGAGGCGCTCCATCTGCAGAGACTCTAGCGGAGCTGACCCCCCTCTTCTGTGCTCCACACTGGATTTCACAAAGTCCTCATCCTGCAAAGAGAGAATCTCAGAATCCTTTCTTTCTCTACTTTGTTCTTATAGGCAAGTTTAAAGCATCAGCAGGTGCTATTCTATGCATTTCAAATTAAAATCCCATGAAAAGACACATTCACCAACAATGTGTTGAGAGACCGAACGCTCAATAGTATCTGATACCATGCTTGTTATCTGATACCATGCTTGTTATCTGATACCATGCTTGTTAGGGGATCAATATTTTTAAAAGGCCTTTAAAAAAAATAAAAGTAGATGTTTTCGGGATTACTTTCAGCAGTGGATTAAACCACATGTGGTGTTCTACTGAGTATTTGGAGCAGCGGGACGGTGTTTGAGATAGAGTCCAAATAAACTACAGTATGTGTTGGTATGTGGTTGATATTGGTATGTGGTTGATATTGGTATGTGGTTGATATTGGTATGTGTTGGTAATGAAAGAACATGTCCCCCAGTGCAGCAGTGTGACTCACTGATGGAGTTTTGACAATAGACATCTATAGCACAGAGGATGAACCAGGCTTTGATACACACAGAATACTTGGTGGTAGATACATCAAAATGTATTTACCATCACTCTGATCTTACCCAAACAATACTGAGTTATTGAAGATTAAAACGTTTGGGGCGGGATGTCAAGAAAACAGCATATGTTCAGAGTGAATTAAGGGTTGATTTTAACCAGACCAAAGATAAAGACTAACCAGGACAGTTTTAATTATTTTCTGTCCAGTTTGAATGAAGTATGTTTTATGATGAGTTAACATCGCAATTAAGCCACCCTTTGTTCGGTGACAGAGAGAAACTTTGATTCAGAAGGTGCATGGTTGTATGTTTGGAGAATATGTCGAAGAACATTTCCTTTCATGACATTGAGAGTTTATTTAATTGACTAAAAGAAGCTAATAAAGCTGGGGAACGTAGCAAACACACCTCCAAGCTGAAACCATGGGGACACACACACACACACACACACACACACACACTTTGGAAGCAATAAAATCTTTATCTGGAAATAGGAATGGTATTGACCCTTGCATTGTCAATGACTCAAATGACATCTGACAAAGCCATAATGCTTGACTGTTTTAATGAGTACTTCATTGCCTCGGGTTCCCTGTTTGACACTGAACCATCTACATGAGAAATCCCCTGCTTGTTTTGGTGTTGAGGAAACTGTTAGTCAGTCCTTCAGTCTTAAGCCTGTTACTGTCACTGAGGTGCACAAAGCCCTCAAACTTTTATACACAGGAAAACCGGCAGGTCTGGACAACCTAGAACCATATTTTTTAAAGTTAGCTGCTGATTTTATCGCACCCCCTTTAGCATATCTTTTTAATCTCTCCTTAGTCTCAAACGAAATTCCTCTTATATGGAAGTCTGCCTTTGTTCTTCCCCTGTTAAAGGAGGAGACCCCACACTTTTAAACAATTACAGGCCTATCTCCAAACTGTCTGTTTTAGCTAAGACACTAGAATCCTTTGTGAGTGAGCAACTTAAGGAGTTTTTAATCTCAAACGATATTTTATCTGATTATCAATCAGGTTTTAGAAAAAAAACATAGTACAACCACAGCAGCATTAAAAGGTAGTAAACGGTTTTATTGAATCTTTGGACAACAAGCACCACTGTGCAGCCCTTTTTATTGACTTGTCCAAGGCTTTTGACACTGTCGATCATGCCATAATGAAGCATGGACTTCTTGCTATTGGACTGTCGGAACAAACTGTCTGTTGGTTTGACAATTATTAATCAAACAGATCCCAGTGTGTCCAGGCTGAAGGCATCACCTCTAGCTCTCTTAAAGTAATAAAGGGTGTGCCTCAGGGTTTGGTCCTAGGACCACTTGTATTCACAATTTATATAAACAGTATCGGTCAAAATGTGCCAAATGCAAATGTTCACTTTTATGCAGATGATACTGTAATCTACTGCTCTGCTCCTACACCGCATCAGGCTCTCTGTCAGTTGCAAAAAGCCTTTGATACTGTTCAACACACTTTGTATGAGTTGAAATTAATTTTGAATCCTGACAAAACAAAACTGATGATGTTTTCAAACTCAAAGAAGAAGCCACTGAACCTTCCAGCTGTAATTACATTTCAGGGCAATGTGGCTGAGTCTGTGTCGTCATATACATACTTGGGATTCTTAATGGATGATTCTCTCTCTTTTAAACCTCACATTCAGCAACTTGTGAAGAAGTTGAAGGTGAGGCTGGGTTTCTATTTCAGAAATAAGTCTTTTGATGCTAAAAAGAGACTTGTTGCTGCTACTATGTCTGTGATTGATTACGGTGATGCTTTATACATGCAAGCATCTTCTCAATGTCTTCACTCCGTGGATACTGTCTACCATGGAGCACTGAGGTTCATAACAAATCTTAAGACCCTTACTCACCATTGCTCCCTGTATGCTAGGGTTGGTTGGCCTGCATTGTCCATCCGTAGGCTAAATCATTGGCATGTCATTATTTATAAGGCAATTCTTAATGTACTTCCATCTTATCTGTGCAAGTTAATTTATCAGAAAAATGCTGATAGCTCCCGTCTTCGCTCTGTGACACATGCACAAGGCCTACTCTTGTTATCTGTCTCCAACGTCCGCCTCGAAATGGGAAAAGGGGATTTTAGGTTTGCTGCTCCTGCGGCTTGGAATTTGCTGCAGACTGATTTGGGTCTCCGGGAGCCGGTCTCTTTAGGTGTTTTTAAAAATAGATTGAAAGAGTTGGAGGAAGGTTCATCTGGTTGTAGATGCTTTTGACTGAGGATGTGCACACACACACACACACACACACACACACACACACACACACACACACACACACACACACACACACACACACACACACACACACACACACACACACACTGCACTGCACACTCTTTCCTTTGTGGAACCTCCAGTAATTCTGGGAGGAAGCTCCTTTTTTCTTTTTACAAAGCTTCATTATAATGAGCAGACTAACATTACATACAGATAAAGCATGGCATAGTAGTTCATTTCTTACGTAGCAGAACGGGACAACAAACTGCATTTCTGTTGTAAAATGACAATAAATTGACTTAGTAACCTTGTGCAAAAGTCTCAAATTAAACAGGTTTTATTATTCTCTTTGTTGTTTGAAATGGACTATTATTATTATTATTATTATTATTATTATTATTATTAGGTTTTCCGAGCAGTTGACAGCACTGTTGCAAACAGCATGACCGAAATACAACAGAAATCAAAGCCTGCCATGAAGAGAAGCTACACAGAGGCTCTGTTAAAAAAAAATAAAAAAATCACATAACATACAAATGTACTATTCATACGTATTATGACATCAAACTGAGTGTGCTTCCAAGTTTAAAATAGTTATATTTCATCAAAAACACTATATTCTACATGTCTCATTTAAAACTATACAGCTTTATGCAGGCAATGTAAAGGAAGATGTAGGGGTTGAATAAATAGTCAAAGTGCAGTAAAGTACATGGATGGGGTAACAAGTGAAAAGAAAAATGATGTTGCGTGTTAGTCTTTGTCAATGAAGTCAGAAGTTCTCCTCCTCAAATGCCAACATGGAGCCTCTCACAGAGCTGTGTCACATGCCGAGCTGCCAACCACACGGCTTACATAATGACACTGAAACTACAGCACATTTAGAGTTATTGTTTCTTTCATGATATCAAAGGAAAAATAGCATACAGGCCTACAGCCTAGATATAGGAGTGTTGTTGCTTGGTCACTGCTGATGATGACTTTTGGTCAACTACTTGAAAACATCACGAGCACACATGTCTAAAGGTTGACAGCTTCAAGTCATGCCTGCAGCGTCCTTCCTGAGACCTGTAGGAAGGATTCCACCGGCGCTGTCCGCAGTCTCTCAGCCACCAGCAAAGTGTCCACAACGCTCCAATATTGGCAATGCTTTACAGACTGTCTCTCTTAATGTGACACGATGTGATAGTAGATTGGTGGATGGAGGAGATGAAATGAGGATATCCAGTATGAGCTAACTTACTGAGCTAGGATGAAGAAGCTACCGTTACATAGCAAATGCTAAATGTAATAGCAGTTATACAGCTCCACTCAAAGCACTGTAACACTACATGTCATTATTCCCATTCACACACTGATGACAGGGGCCAAAGTGCAAGGTGCCTCTACCCATCAGGACTAACTAATCATTCACACACCGATGGAACAGCCTTCAGGAGCAACTTTGGGGTGAAGTTCTCTTGCCCAAGGACACATGGACATGAACTAGGCTAGAGGACGACCCGCTCCACCCCTGAGCCATGCGTGACCGTGAGCTAGGGCTGTTGTTAGGGCGGCTGGAGCTCAGGGGGATGAGTGGTCGTCCCGCAACCACAAGGCAGCCGGTTTGATCCCCAGTCCCCCATAGCTCACATGTCAAAGTGTCCCTGAGCAAGACACCGACCCCCAACTGCCCCCTGGGCGCCCCACAGGGCTGCCCGCCGCCCCCCAAATGCAGAGAAGAATTTCCCCAAGGGGATTAATAAAGTGCATGTTTCTTTCTTTTCTGTCTGTTTACCAATCATGGGATGGAGCCATACAGTAATGATGATTCCTCCACAAACCACATCACTGGATGCTTGATTTGATCAACTACAGTTCTATTGGATGTAATCTTTTAACCGCAGGCTCAACTCAAACCACAGCTGTCAGGCATATTGTCCATCAGTGTTTCTAACTGAGAGTATCCAGCCCACAATCACAACCCATAGACTGGACCGCTAACCCGAGCTATCCAGGGATATAGCCCTGGTACAGCTGAGTGATGATCATCTCTGTAGCGCTATGGTGCACGATGACCTCTCCTGACCTTAGGTATCGACACCCGACCGTCTGAAGTGAAAGTGGTTCTAACACGCCCACTTTAATGTTCTCCTTTTGCTAATTGTTTACCGTGATTGACATAAAGGAACACCTCCATTCACGCCTCTCTTCCTGAAAGAGAGCCGGACTCATGGCAGAATGTTGTCTTCCGGGCAGAAAGGGTTCGTTCTTACCCCGAACCGAGAGGAGCAAACTTCCGCTATGAGCCGC